>NW_024037514.1:0-22800 GCF_015832195.1 Motacilla alba alba
ATTTCCTTTGATGGTCTCTCCATTCCCGAGTGTTTGTCAGTCCTTCTTTGCTGTTTCCAGGATTTCAATGGCCATCAATCTTGACAAGCTTTGCTCCATATCTCTTCAGCTGATGCCATCCCATGCTTTTTGATGGCTTTCACTTCTGCCACGATTTTTTTATTTTTTTTTTTAGTATCCTTACCTTGTCTCAGATATCTTCCCCACAAAGTTGTGTCCTCCTCTTTGATTTTTCTCCTGATGTTGCAAGATCTGTGAGCTTCCTTTTGGCATGTTTTGCTCCTTTGCACGGCACCTCATTGCCTCCCAGACCATTTTCTGGGAGGCTGTCCGTGTCCCAGTTTTCGGGGATTTTGGCCTTTTTTTCGGTTGCATTGCATTTGATCCTATCTCCTTTCCAGAGGCTTTGTAAGCCTTTCTTTTTGGGGTCGCAAGATTCCGTTTCCCTTCCCGAAAGGAAATTTCATTTCCTTTCGGGAAGGGAAACGGAATCTTGCGATTTCAATGGGCACCAATTGGGCTATCTTTGCTCCATGTCCCTGCACTTGATGCCATCCCATGCCTTTCGATGGCTTTCACTTCCGCCATGAAATTTTTGGCTTTTTTTTTTTTTTTCCTTCAGTATCATTGCCATGTCTCTCACATCCTCCCATCAAAGTTGTGTCTTCCTTCTTGTTTTTTTCTCCTGATTTTGCCCCCTCTGTGAGCTTAATTTTGCCATGGTTTGGCCCTTTGCACTGCACTGCATGGAATCCTGGTCCATTTTCTTGTAGTCACCCCATCTCCCAATTTTTTTTTTTTCCCTTCAATTGCATTTCCTTTGATGGTCTCTCCATTCCCGAGTGTTTGTCAGTCCTTCTTTGCTGTTTCCAGGATTTCAATGGCCATCAATCTTGACAAGCTTTGCTCCATATCTCTTCAGCTGATGCCATCCCATGCTTTTTGATGGCTTTCACTTCTGCCACGATTTTTCAATTTTTTGTTAGTATCCTTACCTTGTCTCAGATATCTTCCCCACAAAGTTGTGGCCTCCTCTTTGATTTTTCTCCTGATGTTGCAAGATCTGTGAGCTTCCTTTTGGCATGTTTTGCTCCTTTGCACGGCACCTCATTGCCTCCCAGACCATGTTCTGGGAGGCTGTCCATGTCCCAGTTTTCGGGGATTTTGGCCTTTTTTTCGGTTGCATTGCATTTGATCCTATCTCCTTTCCAGAGGCTTTGTAAGCCTTTCTTTTTGGGGTCGCAAGATTCCGTTTCCCTTCCCGAAAGGAAATGAAATTTCCTTTCGGGAAGGGAAACGGAATCTTGCGATTTCAATGGGCACCAATTGGGCTATCTTTGCTCCATGTCCCTGCACTTGATGCCATGCCATGCCTTTCGATGGCTTTCACTTCCGCCATGAAATTTTTGGCTTTTTTTTTTTTTCCTTCAGTATCATTGTCATGTCTCTCACATCCTCCCATCAAAGTTGTGTCTTCCTTCTTGTTTTTTTCTCCTGATTTTGCCCCCTCTGTGAGCTTAATTTTGCCATGGTTTGGCCCTTTGCACTGCACTGCATGGAATCCTGGTCCATTTTCTTGTAGTCACCCCATCTCCCAATTTTTTTTTTTTTTCCCTTCAATTGCATTTCCTTTGATGGTCTCTCCATTCCCGAGTGTTTGTCAGTCCTTCTTTGCTGTTTCCAGGATTTCAATGGCCATCAATCTTGACAAGCTTTGCTCCATATCTCTTCAGCTGATGCCATCCCATGCTTTTTGATGGCTTTCACTTCTGCCACGATTTTTCAATTTTTTGTTAGTATCCTTACCTTGTCTCAGATATCTTCCCCACAAAGTTGTGGCCTCCTCTTTGATTTTTCTCCTGATGTTGCAAGATCTGTGAGCTTCCTTTTGGCATGTTTTGCTCCTTTGCACGGCACCTCATTGCCTCCCAGACCATGTTCTGGGAGGCTGTCCATGTCCCAGTTTTCGGGGATTTTGGCCTTTTTTTCGGTTGCATTGCATTTGATCCTATCTCCTTTCCAGAGGCTTTGTAAGCCTTTCTTTTTGGGGTCGCAAGATTCCGTTTCCCTTCCCGAAAGGAAATTTCATTTCCTTTCGGGAAGGGAAACGGAATCTTGCGATTTCAATGGGCACCAATTGGGCTATCTTTGCTCCATGTCCCTGCACTTGATGCCATGCCATGCCTTTCGATGGCTTTCACTTCCGCCATGAAATTTTTGGCTTTTTTTTTTTTTTTCCTTCAGTATCATTGCCATGTCTCTCACATCCTCCCATCAAAGTTGTGTCTTCCTTCTTGTTTTTTTCTCCTGATTTTGCCCCCTCTGTGAGCTTAATTTTGCCATGGTTTGGCCCTTTGCACTGCACTGCATGGAATCCTGGTCCATTTTCTTGTAGTCACCCCATCTCCCAATTTTTTTTTTTTTCCCTTCAATTGCATTTCCTTTGATGGTCTCTCCATTCCCGAGTGTTTGTCAGTCCTTCTTTGCTGTTTCCAGGATTTCAATGGCCATCAATCTTGACAAGCTTTGCTCCATATCTCTTCAGCTGATGCCATCCCATGCTTTTTGATGGCTTTCACTTCTGCCACGATTTTTCAATTTTTTGTTAGTATCCTTACCTTGTCTCAGATATCTTCCCCACAAAGTTGTGGCCTCCTCTTTGATTTTTCTCCTGATGTTGCAAGATCTGTGAGCTTCCTTTTGGCATGTTTTGCTCCTTTGCACGGCACCTCATTGCCTCCCAGACCATTTTCTGGGAGGCTGTCCATGTCCCAGTTTTCGGGGATTTTGGCCTTTTTTTCGGTTGCATTGCATTTGATCCTATCTCCTTTCCAGAGGCTTTGTAAGCCTTTCTTTTTGGGGTCGCAAGATTCCGTTTCCCTTCCCGAAAGGAAATGAAATTTCCTTTCGGGAAGGGAAACGGAATCTTGCGATTTCAATGGGCACCAATTGGGCTATCTTTGCTCCATGTCCCTGCACTTGATGCCATCCCATGCCTTTCGATGGCTTTCACTTCCGCCATGAAATTTTTGGCTTTTTTTTTTTTTTCCTTCAGTATCATTGCCATGTCTCTCACATCCTCCCATCAAAGTTGTGTCTTCCTTCTTGTTTTTTTCTCCTGATTTTGCCCCCTCTGTGAGCTTAATTTTGCCATGGTTTGGCCCTTTGCACTGCACTGCATGGAATCCTGGTCCATTTTCTTGTAGTCACCCCATCTCCCAATTTTTTTTTTTTTTTTCCCTTCAATTGCATTTCCTTTGATGGTCTCTCCATTCCCGAGTGTTTGTCAGTCCTTCTTTGCTGTTTCCAGGATTTCAATGGCCATCAATCTTGACAAGCTTTGCTCCATATCTCTTCAGCTGATGCCATCCCATGCTTTTTGATGGCTTTCACTTCTGCCACGATTTTTCAATTTTTTGTTAGTATCCTTACCTTGTCTCAGATATCTTCCCCACAAAGTTGTGGCCTCCTCTTTGATTTTTCTCCTGATGTTGCAAGATCTGTGAGCTTCCTTTTGGCATGTTTTGCTCCTTTGCACGGCACCTCATTGCCTCCCAGACCATTTTCTGGGAGGCTGTCCATGTCCCAGTTTTCGGGGATTTTGGCCTTTTTTTCGGTTGCATTGCATTTGATCCTATCTCCTTTCCAGAGGCTTTGTAAGCCTTTCTTTTTGGGGTCGCAAGATTCCGTTTCCCTTCCCGAAAGGAAATGAAATTTCCTTTCGGGAAGGGAAACGGAATCTTGCGATTTCAATGGGCACCAATTGGGCTATCTTTGCTCCATGTCCCTGCACTTGATGCCATCCCATGCCTTTCGATGGCTTTCACTTCCGCCATGAAATTTTTGGCTTTTTTTTTTTTTTCCTTCAGTATCATTGCCATGTCTCTCACATCCTCCCATCAAAGTTGTGTCTTCCTTCTTGTTTTTTTCTCCTGATTTTGCCCCCTCTGTGAGCTTAATTTTGCCATGGTTTGGCCCTTTGCACTGCACTGCATGGAATCCTGGTCCATTTTCTTGTAGTCACCCCATCTCCCAATTTTTTTTTTTTTCCCTTCAATTGCATTTCCTTTGATGGTCTCTCCATTCCCGAGTGTTTGTCAGTCCTTCTTTGCTGTTTCCAGGATTTCAATGGCCATCAATCTTGACAAGCTTTGCTCCATATCTCTTCAGCTGATGCCATCCCATGCTTTTTGATGGCTTTCACTTCTGCCACGATTTTTCAATTTTTTGTTAGTATCCTTACCTTGTCTCAGATATCTTCCCCACAAAGTTGTGGCCTCCTCTTTGATTTTTCTCCTGATGTTGCAAGATCTGTGAGCTTCCTTTTGGCATGTTTTGCTCCTTTGCACGGCACCTCATTGCCTCCCAGACCATTTTCTGGGAGGCTGTCCATGTCCCAGTTTTCGGGGATTTTGGCCTTTTTTTCGGTTGCATTGCATTTGATCCTATCTCCTTTCCAGAGGCTTTGTAAGCCTTTCTTTTTGGGGTCGCAAGATTCCGTTTCCCTTCCCGAAAGGAAATGAAATTTCCTTTCGGGAAGGGAAACGGAATCTTGCGATTTCAATGGGCACCAATTGGGCTATCTTTGCTCCATGTCCCTGCACTTGATGCCATCCCATGCCTTTCGATGGCTTTCACTTCCGCCATGAAATTTTTGGCTTTTTTTTTTTTTTCCTTCAGTATCATTGCCATGTCTCTCACATCCTCCCATCAAAGTTGTGTCTTCCTTCTTGTTTTTTTCTCCTGATTTTGCCCCCTCTGTGAGCTTAATTTTGCCATGGTTTGGCCCTTTGCACTGCACTGCATGGAATCCTGGTCCATTTTCTTGTAGTCACCCCATCTCCCAATTTTTTTTTTTTTCCCTTCAATTGCATTTCCTTTGATGGTCTCTCCATTCCCGAGTGTTTGTCAGTCCTTCTTTGCTGTTTCCAGGATTTCAATGGCCATCAATCTTGACAAGCTTTGCTCCATATCTCTTCAGCTGATGCCATCCCATGCTTTTTGATGGCTTTCACTTCTGCCACGATTTTTCAATTTTTTGTTAGTATCCTTACCTTGTCTCAGATATCTTCCCCACAAAGTTGTGGCCTCCTCTTTGATTTTTCTCCTGATGTTGCAAGATCTGTGAGCTTCCTTTTGGCATGTTTTGCTCCTTTGCACGGCACCTCATTGCCTCCCAGACCATTTTCTGGGAGGCTGTCCATGTCCCAGTTTTCGGGGATTTTGGCCTTTTTTTCGGTTGCATTGCATTTGATCCTATCTCCTTTCCAGAGGCTTTGTAAGCCTTTCTTTTTGGGGTCGCAAGATTCCGTTTCCCTTCCCGAAAGGAAATGAAATTTCCTTTCGGGAAGGGAAACGGAATCTTGCGATTTCAATGGGCACCAATTGGGCTATCTTTGCTCCATGTCCCTGCACTTGATGCCATCCCATGCCTTTCGATGGCTTTCACTTCCGCCATGAAATTTTTGGCTTTTTTTTTTTTTTTCCTTCAGTATCATTGCCATGTCTCTCACATCCTCCCATCAAAGTTGTGTCTTCCTTCTTGTTTTTTTCTCCTGATTTTGCCCCCTCTGTGAGCTTAATTTTGCCATGGTTTGGCCCTTTGCACTGCACTGCATGGAATCCTGGTCCATTTTCTTGTAGTCACCCCATCTCCCAATTTTTTTTTTTTTTCCCTTCAATTGCATTTCCTTTGATGGTCTCTCCATTCCCGAGTGTTTGTCAGTCCTTCTTTGCTGTTTCCAGGATTTCAATGGCCATCAATCTTGACAAGCTTTGCTCCATATCTCTTCAGCTGATGCCATCCCATGCTTTTTGATGGCTTTCACTTCTGCCACGATTTTTCAATTTTTTGTTAGTATCCTTACCTTGTCTCAGATATCTTCCCCACAAAGTTGTGGCCTCCTCTTTGATTTTTCTCCTGATGTTGCAAGATCTGTGAGCTTCCTTTTGGCATGTTTTGCTCCTTTGCACGGCACCTCATTGCCTCCCAGACCATTTTCTGGGAGGCTGTCCATGTCCCAGTTTTCGGGGATTTTGGCCTTTTTTTCGGTTGCATTGCATTTGATCCTATCTCCTTTCCAGAGGCTTTGTAAGCCTTTCTTTTTGGGGTCGCAAGATTCCGTTTCCCTTCCCGAAAGGAAATGAAATTTCCTTTCGGGAAGGGAAACGGAATCTTGCGATTTCAATGGGCACCAATTGGGCTATCTTTGCTCCATGTCCCTGCACTTGATGCCATCCCATGCCTTTCGATGGCTTTCACTTCCGCCATGAAATTTTTGGCTTTTTTTTTTTTTCCTTCAGTATCATTGCCATGTCTCTCACATCCTCCCATCAAAGTTGTGTCTTCCTTCTTGTTTTTTTCTCCTGATTTTGCCCCCTCTGTGAGCTTAATTTTGCCATGGTTTGGCCCTTTGCACTGCACTGCATGGAATCCTGGTCCATTTTCTTGTAGTCACCCCATCTCCCAATTTTTTTTTTTTTCCCTTCAATTGCATTTCCTTTGATGGTCTCTCCATTCCCGAGTGTTTGTCAGTCCTTCTTTGCTGTTTCCAGGATTTCAATGGCCATCAATCTTGACAAGCTTTGCTCCATATCTCTTCAGCTGATGCCATCCCATGCTTTTTGATGGCTTTCACTTCTGCCACGATTTTTCAATTTTTTGTTAGTATCCTTACCTTGTCTCAGATATCTTCCCCACAAAGTTGTGGCCTCCTCTTTGATTTTTCTCCTGATGTTGCAAGATCTGTGAGCTTCCTTTTGGCATGTTTTGCTCCTTTGCACGGCACCTCATTGCCTCCCAGACCATTTTCTGGGAGGCTGTCCATGTCCCAGTTTTCGGGGATTTTGGCCTTTTTTTCGGTTGCATTGCATTTGATCCTATCTCCTTTCCAGAGGCTTTGTAAGCCTTTCTTTTTGGGGTCGCAAGATTCCGTTTCCCTTCCCGAAAGGAAATGAAATTTCCTTTCGGGAAGGGAAACGGAATCTTGCGATTTCAATGGGCACCAATTGGGCTATCTTTGCTCCATGTCCCTGCACTTGATGCCATCCCATGCCTTTCGATGGCTTTCACTTCCGCCATGAAATTTTTGGCTTTTTTTTTTTTTTCCTTCAGTATCATTGCCATGTCTCTCACATCCTCCCATCAAAGTTGTGTCTTCCTTCTTGTTTTTTTCTCCTGATTTTGCCCCCTCTGTGAGCTTAATTTTGCCATGGTTTGGCCCTTTGCACTGCACTGCATGGAATCCTGGTCCATTTTCTTGTAGTCACCCCATCTCCCAATTTTTTTTTTTTTCCCTTCAATTGCATTTCCTTTGATGGTCTCTCCATTCCCGAGTGTTTGTCAGTCCTTCTTTGCTGTTTCCAGGATTTCAATGGCCATCAATCTTGACAAGCTTTGCTCCATATCTCTTCAGCTGATGCCATCCCATGCTTTTTGATGGCTTTCACTTCTGCCACGATTTTTCAATTTTTTGTTAGTATCCTTACCTTGTCTCAGATATCTTCCCCACAAAGTTGTGGCCTCCTCTTTGATTTTTCTCCTGATGTTGCAAGATCTGTGAGCTTCCTTTTGGCATGTTTTGCTCCTTTGCACGGCACCTCATTGCCTCCCAGACCATTTTCTGGGAGGCTGTCCATGTCCCAGTTTTCGGGGATTTTGGCCTTTTTTTCGGTTGCATTGCATTTGATCCTATCTCCTTTCCAGAGGCTTTGTAAGCCTTTCTTTTTGGGGTCGCAAGATTCCGTTTCCCTTCCCGAAAGGAAATGAAATTTCCTTTCGGGAAGGGAAACGGAATCTTGCGATTTCAATGGGCACCAATTGGGCTATCTTTGCTCCATGTCCCTGCACTTGATGCCATCCCATGCCTTTCGATGGCTTTCACTTCCGCCATGAAATTTTTGGCTTTTTTTTTTTTTTCCTTCAGTATCATTGCCATGTCTCTCACATCCTCCCATCAAAGTTGTGTCTTCCTTCTTGTTTTTTTCTCCTGATTTTGCCCCCTCTGTGAGCTTAATTTTGCCATGGTTTGGCCCTTTGCACTGCACTGCATGGAATCCTGGTCCATTTTCTTGTAGTCACCCCATCTCCCAATTTTTTTTTTTTTCCCTTCAATTGCATTTCCTTTGATGGTCTCTCCATTCCCGAGTGTTTGTCAGTCCTTCTTTGCTGTTTCCAGGATTTCAATGGCCATCAATCTTGACAAGCTTTGCTCCATATCTCTTCAGCTGATGCCATCCCATGCTTTTTGATGGCTTTCACTTCTGCCACGATTTTTCAATTTTTTGTTAGTATCCTTACCTTGTCTCAGATATCTTCCCCACAAAGTTGTGGCCTCCTCTTTGATTTTTCTCCTGATGTTGCAAGATCTGTGAGCTTCCTTTTGGCATGTTTTGCTCCTTTGCACGGCACCTCATTGCCTCCCAGACCATTTTCTGGGAGGCTGTCCATGTCCCAGTTTTCGGGGATTTTGGCCTTTTTTTCGGTTGCATTGCATTTGATCCTATCTCCTTTCCAGAGGCTTTGTAAGCCTTTCTTTTTGGGGTCGCAAGATTCCGTTTCCCTTCCCGAAAGGAAATGAAATTTCCTTTCGGGAAGGGAAACGGAATCTTGCGATTTCAATGGGCACCAATTGGGCTATCTTTGCTCCATGTCCCTGCACTTGATGCCATCCCATGCCTTTCGATGGCTTTCACTTCCGCCATGAAATTTTTGGCTTTTTTTTTTTTTTTCCTTCAGTATCATTGCCATGTCTCTCACATCCTCCCATCAAAGTTGTGTCTTCCTTCTTGTTTTTTTCTCCTGATTTTGCCCCCTCTGTGAGCTTAATTTTGCCATGGTTTGGCCCTTTGCACTGCACTGCATGGAATCCTGGTCCATTTTCTTGTAGTCACCCCATCTCCCAATTTTTTTTTTTTTCCCTTCAATTGCATTTCCTTTGATGGTCTCTCCATTCCCGAGTGTTTGTCAGTCCTTCTTTGCTGTTTCCAGGATTTCAATGGCCATCAATCTTGACAAGCTTTGCTCCATATCTCTTCAGCTGATGCCATCCCATGCTTTTTGATGGCTTTCACTTCTGCCACGATTTTTCAATTTTTTGTTAGTATCCTTACCTTGTCTCAGATATCTTCCCCACAAAGTTGTGGCCTCCTCTTTGATTTTTCTCCTGATGTTGCAAGATCTGTGAGCTTCCTTTTGGCATGTTTTGCTCCTTTGCACGGCACCTCATTGCCTCCCAGACCATTTTCTGGGAGGCTGTCCATGTCCCAGTTTTCGGGGATTTTGGCCTTTTTTTCGGTTGCATTGCATTTGATCCTATCTCCTTTCCAGAGGCTTTGTAAGCCTTTCTTTTTGGGGTCGCAAGATTCCGTTTCCCTTCCCGAAAGGAAATGAAATTTCCTTTCGGGAAGGGAAACGGAATCTTGCGATTTCAATGGGCACCAATTGGGCTATCTTTGCTCCATGTCCCTGCACTTGATGCCATCCCATGCCTTTCGATGGCTTTCACTTCCGCCATGAAATTTTTGGCTTTTTTTTTTTTTTTCCTTCAGTATCATTGCCATGTCTCTCACATCCTCCCATCAAAGTTGTGTCTTCCTTCTTGTTTTTTTCTCCTGATTTTGCCCCCTCTGTGAGCTTAATTTTGCCATGGTTTGGCCCTTTGCACTGCACTGCATGGAATCCTGGTCCATTTTCTTGTAGTCACCCCATCTCCCAATTTTTTTTTTTTTCCCTTCAATTGCATTTCCTTTGATGGTCTCTCCATTCCCGAGTGTTTGTCAGTCCTTCTTTGCTGTTTCCAGGATTTCAATGGCCATCAATCTTGACAAGCTTTGCTCCATATCTCTTCAGCTGATGCCATCCCATGCTTTTTGATGGCTTTCACTTCTGCCACGATTTTTCAATTTTTTGTTAGTATCCTTACCTTGTCTCAGATATCTTCCCCACAAAGTTGTGGCCTCCTCTTTGATTTTTCTCCTGATGTTGCAAGATCTGTGAGCTTCCTTTTGGCATGTTTTGCTCCTTTGCACGGCACCTCATTGCCTCCCAGACCATTTTCTGGGAGGCTGTCCATGTCCCAGTTTTCGGGGATTTTGGCCTTTTTTTCGGTTGCATTGCATTTGATCCTATCTCCTTTCCAGAGGCTTTGTAAGCCTTTCTTTTTGGGGTCGCAAGATTCCGTTTCCCTTCCCGAAAGGAAATGAAATTTCCTTTCGGGAAGGGAAACGGAATCTTGCGATTTCAATGGGCACCAATTGGGCTATCTTTGCTCCATGTCCCTGCACTTGATGCCATCCCATGCCTTTCGATGGCTTTCACTTCCGCCATGAAATTTTTGGCTTTTTTTTTTTTTCCTTCAGTATCATTGCCATGTCTCTCACATCCTCCCATCAAAGTTGTGTCTTCCTTCTTGTTTTTTTCTCCTGATTTTGCCCCCTCTGTGAGCTTAATTTTGCCATGGTTTGGCCCTTTGCACTGCACTGCATGGAATCCTGGTCCATTTTCTTGTAGTCACCCCATCTCCCAATTTTTTTTTTTTTTCCCTTCAATTGCATTTCCTTTGATGGTCTCTCCATTCCCGAGTGTTTGTCAGTCCTTCTTTGCTGTTTCCAGGATTTCAATGGCCATCAATCTTGACAAGCTTTGCTCCATATCTCTTCAGCTGATGCCATCCCATGCTTTTTGATGGCTTTCACTTCTGCCACGATTTTTCAATTTTTTGTTAGTATCCTTACCTTGTCTCAGATATCTTCCCCACAAAGTTGTGGCCTCCTCTTTGATTTTTCTCCTGATGTTGCAAGATCTGTGAGCTTCCTTTTGGCATGTTTTGCTCCTTTGCACGGCACCTCATTGCCTCCCAGACCATTTTCTGGGAGGCTGTCCATGTCCCAGTTTTCGGGGATTTTGGCCTTTTTTTCGGTTGCATTGCATTTGATCCTATCTCCTTTCCAGAGGCTTTGTAAGCCTTTCTTTTTGGGGTCGCAAGATTCCGTTTCCCTTCCCGAAAGGAAATGAAATTTCCTTTCGGGAAGGGAAACGGAATCTTGCGATTTCAATGGGCACCAATTGGGCTATCTTTGCTCCATGTCCCTGCACTTGATGCCATCCCATGCCTTTCGATGGCTTTCACTTCCGCCATGAAATTTTTGGCTTTTTTTTTTTTTTCCTTCAGTATCATTGCCATGTCTCTCACATCCTCCCATCAAAGTTGTGTCTTCCTTCTTGTTTTTTTCTCCTGATTTTGCCCCCTCTGTGAGCTTAATTTTGCCATGGTTTGGCCCTTTGCACTGCACTGCATGGAATCCTGGTCCATTTTCTTGTAGTCACCCCATCTCCCAATTTTTTTTTTTTTCCCTTCAATTGCATTTCCTTTGATGGTCTCTCCATTCCCGAGTGTTTGTCAGTCCTTCTTTGCTGTTTCCAGGATTTCAATGGCCATCAATCTTGACAAGCTTTGCTCCATATCTCTTCAGCTGATGCCATCCCATGCTTTTTGATGGCTTTCACTTCTGCCACGATTTTTCAATTTTTTGTTAGTATCCTTACCTTGTCTCAGATATCTTCCCCACAAAGTTGTGGCCTCCTCTTTGATTTTTCTCCTGATGTTGCAAGATCTGTGAGCTTCCTTTTGGCATGTTTTGCTCCTTTGCACGGCACCTCATTGCCTCCCAGACCATTTTCTGGGACGCTGTCCATGTCCCAGTTTTCGGGGATTTTGGCCTTTTTTTCGGTTGCATTGCATTTGATCCTATCTCCTTTCCAGAGGCTTTGTAAGCCTTTCTTTTTGGGGTCGCAAGATTCCGTTTCCCTTCCCGAAAGGAAATTTCATTTCCTTTCGGGAAGGGAAACGGAATCTTGCGATTTCAATGGGCACCAATTGGGCTATCTTTGCTCCATGTCCCTGCACTTGATGCCATCCCATGCCTTTCGATGGCTTTCACTTCCGCCATGAAATTTTTGGCTTTTTTTTTTTTTTTCCTTCAGTATCATTGCCATGTCTCTCACATCCTCCCATCAAAGTTGTGTCTTCCTTCTTGTTTTTTTCTCCTGATTTTGCCCCCTCTGTGAGCTTAATTTTGCCATGGTTTGGCCCTTTGCACTGCACTGCATGGAATCCTGGTCCATTTTCTTGTAGTCACCCCATCTCCCAATTTTTTTTTTTTTTCCCTTCAATTGCATTTCCTTTGATGGTCTCTCCATTCCCGAGTGTTTGTCAGTCCTTCTTTGCTGTTTCCAGGATTTCAATGGCCATCAATCTTGACAAGCTTTGCTCCATATCTCTTCAGCTGATGCCATCCCATGCTTTTTGATGGCTTTCACTTCTGCCACGATTTTTCAATTTTTTGTTAGTATCCTTACCTTGTCTCAGATATCTTCCCCACAAAGTTGTGGCCTCCTCTTTGATTTTTCTCCTGATGTTGCAAGATCTGTGAGCTTCCTTTTGGCATGTTTTGCTCCTTTGCACGGCACCTCATTGCCTCCCAGACCATTTTCTGGGAGGCTGTCCATGTCCCAGTTTTCGGGGATTTTGGCCTTTTTTTCGGTTGCATTGCATTTGATCCTATCTCCTTTCCAGAGGCTTTGTAAGCCTTTCTTTTTGGGGTCGCAAGATTCCGTTTCCCTTCCCGAAAGGAAATGAAATTTCCTTTCGGGAAGGGAAACGGAATCTTGCGATTTCAATGGGCACCAATTGGGCTATCTTTGCTCCATGTCCCTGCACTTGATGCCATCCCATGCCTTTCGATGGCTTTCACTTCCGCCATGAAATTTTTGGCTTTTTTTTTTTTTTCCTTCAGTATCATTGCCATGTCTCTCACATCCTCCCATCAAAGTTGTGTCTTCCTTCTTGTTTTTTTCTCCTGATTTTGCCCCCTCTGTGAGCTTAATTTTGCCATGGTTTGGCCCTTTGCACTGCACTGCATGGAATCCTGGTCCATTTTCTTGTAGTCACCCCATCTCCCAATTTTTTTTTTTTTCCCTTCAATTGCATTTCCTTTGATGGTCTCTCCATTCCCGAGTGTTTGTCAGTCCTTCTTTGCTGTTTCCAGGATTTCAATGGCCATCAATCTTGACAAGCTTTGCTCCATATCTCTTCAGCTGATGCCATCCCATGCTTTTTGATGGCTTTCACTTCTGCCACGATTTTTCAATTTTTTGTTAGTATCCTTACCTTGTCTCAGATATCTTCCCCACAAAGTTGTGGCCTCCTCTTTGATTTTTCTCCTGATGTTGCAAGATCTGTGAGCTTCCTTTTGGCATGTTTTGCTCCTTTGCACGGCACCTCATTGCCTCCCAGACCATTTTCTGGTAGGCTGTCCATGTCCCAGTTTTCGGGGATTTTGGCCTTTTTTTCGGTTGCATTGCATTTGATCCTATCTCCTTTCCAGAGGCTTTGTAAGCCTTTCTTTTTGGGGTCGCAAGATTCCGTTTCCCTTCCCGAAAGGAAATGAAATTTCCTTTCGGGAAGGGAAACGGAATCTTGCGATTTCAATGGGCACCAATTGGGCTATCTTTGCTCCATGTCCCTGCACTTGATGCCATCCCATGCCTTTCGATGGCTTTCACTTCCGCCATGAAATTTTTGGCTTTTTTTTTTTTTTCCTTCAGTATCATTGCCATGTCTCTCACATCCTCCCATCAAAGTTGTGTCTTCCTTCTTGTTTTTTTCTCCTGATTTTGCCCCCTCTGTGAGCTTAATTTTGCCATGGTTTGGCCCTTTGCACTGCACTGCATGGAATCCTGGTCCATTTTCTTGTAGTCACCCCATCTCCCAATTTTTTTTTTTTTTCCCTTCAATTGCATTTCCTTTGATGGTCTCTCCATTCCCGAGTGTTTGTCAGTCCTTCTTTGCTGTTTCCAGGATTTCAATGGCCATCAATCTTGACAAGCTTTGCTCCATATCTCTTCAGCTGATGCCATCCCATGCTTTTTGATGGCTTTCACTTCTGCCACGATTTTTCAATTTTTTGTTAGTATCCTTACCTTGTCTCAGATATCTTCCCCACAAAGTTGTGGCCTCCTCTTTGATTTTTCTCCTGATGTTGCAAGATCTGTGAGCTTCCTTTTGGCATGTTTTGCTCCTTTGCACGGCACCTCATTGCCTCCCAGACCATTTTCTGGTAGGCTGTCCATGTCCCAGTTTTCGGGGATTTTGGCCTTTTTTTCGGTTGCATTGCATTTGATCCTATCTCCTTTCCAGAGGCTTTGTAAGCCTTTCTTTTTGGGGTCGCAAGATTCCGTTTCCCTTCCCGAAAGGAAATGAAATTTCCTTTCGGGAAGGGAAACGGAATCTTGCGATTTCAATGGGCACCAATTGGGCTATCTTTGCTCCATGTCCCTGCACTTGATGCCATCCCATGCCTTTCGATGGCTTTCACTTCCGCCATGAAATTTTTGGCTTTTTTTTTTTTTTTCCTTCAGTATCATTGCCATGTCTCTCACATCCTCCCATCAAAGTTGTGTCTTCCTTCTTGTTTTTTTCTCCTGATTTTGCCCCCTCTGTGAGCTTAATTTTGCCATGGTTTGGCCCTTTGCACTGCACTGCATGGAATCCTGGTCCATTTTCTTGTAGTCACCCCATCTCCCAATTTTTTTTTTTTTTCCCTTCAATTGCATTTCCTTTGATGGTCTCTCCATTCCCGAGTGTTTGTCAGTCCTTCTTTGCTGTTTCCAGGATTTCAATGGCCATCAATCTTGACAAGCTTTGCTCCATATCTCTTCAGCTGATGCCATCCCATGCTTTTTGATGGCTTTCACTTCTGCCACGATTTTTCAATTTTTTGTTAGTATCCTTACCTTGTCTCAGATATCTTCCCCACAAAGTTGTGGCCTCCTCTTTGATTTTTCTCCTGATGTTGCAAGATCTGTGAGCTTCCTTTTGGCATGTTTTGCTCCTTTGCACGGCACCTCATTGCCTCCCAGACCATTTTCTGGGAGGCTGTCCATGTCCCAGTTTTCGGGGATTTTGGCCTTTTTTTCGGTTGCATTGCATTTGATCCTATCTCCTTTCCAGAGGCTTTGTAAGCCTTTCTTTTTGGGGTCGCAAGATTCCGTTTCCCTTCCCGAAAGGAAATGAAATTTCCTTTCGGGAAGGGAAACGGAATCTTGCGATTTCAATGGGCACCAATTGGGCTATCTTTGCTCCATGTCCCTGCACTTGATGCCATCCCATGCCTTTCGATGGCTTTCACTTCCGCCATGAAATTTTTGGCTTTTTTTTTTTTTCCTTCAGTATCATTGCCATGTCTCTCACATCCTCCCATCAAAGTTGTGTCTTCCTTCTTGTTTTTTTCTCCTGATTTTGCCCCCTCTGTGAGCTTAATTTTGCCATGGTTTGGCCCTTTGCACTGCACTGCATGGAATCCTGGTCCATTTTCTTGTAGTCACCCCATCTCCCAATTTTTTTTTTTTTCCCTTCAATTGCATTTCCTTTGATGGTCTCTCCATTCCCGAGTGTTTGTCAGTCCTTCTTTGCTGTTTCCAGGATTTCAATGGCCATCAATCTTGACAAGCTTTGCTCCATATCTCTTCAGCTGATGCCATCCCATGCTTTTTGATGGCTTTCACTTCTGCCACGATTTTTCAATTTTTTGTTAGTATCCTTACCTTGTCTCAGATATCTTCCCCACAAAGTTGTGGCCTCCTCTTTGATTTTTCTCCTGATGTTGCAAGATCTGTGAGCTTCCTTTTGGCATGTTTTGCTCCTTTGCACGGCACCTCATTGCCTCCCAGACCATTTTCTGGGAGGCTGTCCATGTCCCAGTTTTCGGGGATTTTGGCCTTTTTTTCGGTTGCATTGCATTTGATCCTATCTCCTTTCCAGAGGCTTTGTAAGCCTTTCTTTTTGGGGTCGCAAGATTCCGTTTCCCTTCCCGAAAGGAAATGAAATTTCCTTTCGGGAAGGGAAACGGAATCTTGCGATTTCAATGGGCACCAATTGGGCTATCTTTGCTCCATGTCCCTGCACTTGATGCCATCCCATGCCTTTCGATGGCTTTCACTTCCGCCATGAAATTTTTGGCTTTTTTTTTTTTTTCCTTCAGTATCATTGCCATGTCTCTCACATCCTCCCATCAAAGTTGTGTCTTCCTTCTTGTTTTTTTCTCCTGATTTTGCCCCCTCTGTGAGCTTAATTTTGCCATGGTTTGGCCCTTTGCACTGCACTGCATGGAATCCTGGTCCATTTTCTTGTAGTCACCCCATCTCCCAATTTTTTTTTTTTTTCCCTTCAATTGCATTTCCTTTGATGGTCTCTCCATTCCCGAGTGTTTGTCAGTCCTTCTTTGCTGTTTCCAGGATTTCAATGGCCATCAATCTTGACAAGCTTTGCTCCATATCTCTTCAGCTGATGCCATCCCATGCTTTTTGATGGCTTTCACTTCTGCCACGATTTTTCAATTTTTTGTTAGTATCCTTACCTTGTCTCAGATATCTTCCCCACAAAGTTGTGGCCTCCTCTTTGATTTTTCTCCTGATGTTGCAAGATCTGTGAGCTTCCTTTTGGCATGTTTTGCTCCTTTGCACGGCACCTCATTGCCTCCCAGACCATTTTCTGGTAGGCTGTCCATGTCCCAGTTTTCGGGGATTTTGGCCTTTTTTTCGGTTGCATTGCATTTGATCCTATCTCCTTTCCAGAGGCTTTGTAAGCCTTTCTTTTTGGGGTCGCAAGATTCCGTTTCCCTTCCCGAAAGGAAATGAAATTTCCTTTCGGGAAGGGAAACGGAATCTTGCGATTTCAATGGGCACCAATTGGGCTATCTTTGCTCCATGTCCCTGCACTTGATGCCATCCCATGCCTTTCGATGGCTTTCACTTCCGCCATGAAATTTTTGGCTTTTTTTTTTTTTCCTTCAGTATCATTGCCATGTCTCTCACATCCTCCCATCAAAGTTGTGTCTTCCTTCTTGTTTTTTTCTCCTGATTTTGCCCCCTCTGTGAGCTTAATTTTGCCATGGTTTGGCCCTTTGCACTGCACTGCATGGAATCCTGGTCCATTTTCTTGTAGTCACCCCATCTCCCAATTTTTTTTTTTTTCCCTTCAATTGCATTTCCTTTGATGGTCTCTCCATTCCCGAGTGTTTGTCAGTCCTTCTTTGCTGTTTCCAGGATTTCAATGGCCATCAATCTTGACAAGCTTTGCTCCATATCTCTTCAGCTGATGCCATCCCATGCTTTTTGATGGCTTTCACTTCTGCCACGATTTTTCAATTTTTTGTTAGTATCCTTACCTTGTCTCAGATATCTTCCCCACAAAGTTGTGGCCTCCTCTTTGATTTTTCTCCTGATGTTGCAAGATCTGTGAGCTTCCTTTTGGCATGTTTTGCTCCTTTGCACGGCACCTCATTGCCTCCCAGACCATTTTCTGGGAGGCTGTCCATGTCCCAGTTTTCGGGGATTTTGGCCTTTTTTTCGGTTGCATTGCATTTGATCCTATCTCCTTTCCAGAGGCTTTGTAAGCCTTTCTTTTTGGGGTCGCAAGATTCCGTTTCCCTTCCCGAAAGGAAATGAAATTTCCTTTCGGGAAGGGAAACGGAATCTTGCGATTTCAATGGGCACCAATTGGGCTATCTTTGCTCCATGTCCCTGCACTTGATGCCATCCCATGCCTTTCGATGGCTTTCACTTCCGCCATGAAATTTTTGGCTTTTTTTTTTTTTTCCTTCAGTATCATTGCCATGTCTCTCACATCCTCCCATCAAAGTTGTGTCTTCCTTCTTGTTTTTTTCTCCTGATTTTGCCCCCTCTCTTGTGGGAGGTGGCCTGAAGGAAGAAAACTGGAGAATGCCTTGGGAGTCCACAAGTGTATAGTGCAAATGCACATGTCAGTCATCATGTCAGTCATCCACTTCTCACTCCCCTGTTCTAGAAAGTTCCCTGGTTTTCTGTTCCCCATTGGTTCCAAGGTTGTAACCACTCCTACCTCCTTTCCCTATTGGTTCACGTTGTGTCACCCCACCCTGACTCCTCCTTAAACCTCTCCTACCTCCCTCTGAGTTCATATACCCGCACCCCGCCCACTGTCAGGGCTTTTTGCCTCTGCTCCCCTTCAGAGAAGGTTGTGTCCCTGCTGCTCCTCACTTTTTCCCTCAATAAATCTCTCTGGATCAAGCAAGCAAGAAGCCCTCCTGCCTTTTATTCTGTGGTGAGGCTTTTTCATTACAACATCCGGGCTTGGGCGGAAGGTGGGCTGAGGGCAGTACCAGAGAGCTTCGTGGAAGAGACGGTCTCAGAGCTAAACGTGGCCTGGCGGCTCTGTGAGCTTAATTTTGCCATGGTTTGGCCCTTTGCACTGCACTGCATGGAATCCTGGTCCATTTTCTTGTAGTCACCCCATCTCCCAATTTTTTTTTTTTTTCCCTTTCAATTGCATTTCCTTTGATGGTCTCTCCATTCCCGAGTGTTTGTCAGTCCTTCTTTGCTGTTTCCAGGATTTCAATGGCCATCAATCTTGACAAGCTTTGCTCCATATCTCTTCAGCTGATGCCATCCCATGCTTTTTGATGGCTTTCACTTCTGCCACGATTTTTCAATTTTTTGTTAGTATCCTTACCTTGTCTCAGATATCTTCCCCACAAAGTTGTGGCCTCCTCTTTGATTTTTCTCCTGATGTTGCAAGATCTGTGAGCTTCCTTTTGGCATGTTTTGCTCCTTTGCACGGCACCTCATTGCCTCCCAGACCATTTTCTGGTAGGCTGTCCATGTCCCAGTTTTCGGGGATTTTGGCCTTTTTTTCGGTTGCATTGCATTTGATCCTATCTCCTTTCCAGAGGCTTTGTAAGCCTTTCTTTTTGGGGTCGCAAGATTCCGTTTCCCTTCCCGAAAGGAAATGAAATTTCCTTTCGGGAAGGGAAACGGAATCTTGCGATTTCAATGGGCACCAATTGGGCTATCTTTGCTCCATGTCCCTGCACTTGATGCCATCCCATGCCTTTCGATGGCTTTCACTTCCGCCATGAAATTTTTGGCTTTTTTTTTTTTTTTCCTTCAGTATCCATGCCATGTCTCTCACATCCTCCCATCAAAGTTGTGTCTTCCTTCTTGTTTTTTTCTCCTGATTTTGCCCCCTCTGTGAGCTTAATTTTGCCATGGTTTGGCCCTTTGCACTGCACTGCATGGAATCCTGGTCCATTTTCTTGTAGTCACCCCATCTCCCAATTTTTTTTTTTTTCCCTTCAATTGCATTTCCTTTGATGGTCTCTCCATTCCCGAGTGTTTGTCAGTCCTTCTTTGCTGTTTCCAGGATTTCAATGGCCATCAATCTTGACAAGCTTTGCTCCATATCTCTTCAGCTGATGCCATCCCATGCTTTTTGATGGCTTTCACTTCTGCCACGATTTTTCAATTTTTTGTTAGTATCCTTACCTTGTCTCAGATATCTTCCCCACAAAGTTGTGGCCTCCTCTTTGATTTTTCTCCTGATGTTGCAAGATCTGTGAGCTTCCTTTTGGCATGTTTTGCTCCTTTGCACGGCACCTCATTGCCTCCCAGACCATTTTCTGGGAGGCTGTCCATGTCCCAGTTTTCGGGGATTTTGGCCTTTTTTTCGGTTGCATTGCATTTGATCCTATCTCCTTTCCAGAGGCTTTGTAAGCCTTTCTTTTTGGGGTCGCAAGATTCCGTTTCCCTTCCCGAAAGGAAATGAAATTTCCTTTCGGGAAGGGAAACGGAATCTTGCGATTTCAATGGGCACCAATTGGGCTATCTTTGCTCCATGTCCCTGCACTTGATGCCATCCCATGCCTTTCGATGGCTTTCACTTCCGCCATGAAATTTTTGGCTTTTTTTTTTTTTTCCTTCAGTATCATTGCCATGTCTCTCACATCCTCCCATCAAAGTTGTGTCTTCCTTCTTGTTTTTTTCTCCTGATTTTGCCCCCTCTGTGAGCTTAATTTTGCCATGGTTTGGCCCTTTGCACTGCACTGCATGGAATCCTGGTCCATTTTCTTGTAGTCACCCCATCTCCCAATTTTTTTTTTTTTTCCCTTCAATTGCATTTCCTTTGATGGTCTCTCCATTCCCGAGTGTTTGTCAGTCCTTCTTTGCTGTTTCCAGGATTTCAATGGCCATCAATCTTGACAAGCTTTGCTCCATATCTCTTCAGCTGATGCCATCCCATGCTTTTTGATGGCTTTCACTTCTGCCACGATTTTTCAATTTTTTGTTAGTATCCTTACCTTGTCTCAGATATCTTCCCCACAAAGTTGTGGCCTCCTCTTTGATTTTTCTCCTGATGTTGCAAGATCTGTGAGCTTCCTTTTGGCATGTTTTGCTCCTTTGCACGGCACCTCATTGCCTCCCAGACCATTTTCTGGGAGGCTGTCCATGTCCCAGTTTTCGGGGATTTTGGCCTTTTTTTCGGTTGCATTGCATTTGATCCTATCTCCTTTCCAGAGGCTTTGTAAGCCTTTCTTTTTGGGGTCGCAAGATTCCGTTTCCCTTCCCGAAAGGAAATGAAATTTCCTTTCGGGAAGGGAAACGGAATCTTGCGATTTCAATGGGCACCAATTGGGCTATCTTTGCTCCATGTCCCTGCACTTGATGCCATCCCATGCCTTTCGATGGCTTTCACTTCCGCCATGAAATTTTTGGCTTTTTTTTTTTTTCCTTCAGTATCATTGCCATGTCTCTCACATCCTCCCATCAAAGTTGTGTCTTCCTTCTTGTTTTTTTCTCCTGATTTTGCCCCCTCTGTGAGCTTAATTTTGCCATGGTTTGGCCCTTTGCACTGCACTGCATGGAATCCTGGTCCATTTTCTTGTAGTCACCCCATCTCCCAATTTTTTTTTTTTTCCCTTCAATTGCATTTCCTTTGATGGTCTCTCCATTCCCGAGTGTTTGTCAGTCCTTCTTTGCTGTTTCCAGGATTTCAATGGCCATCAATCTTGACAAGCTTTGCTCCATATCTCTTCAGCTGATGCCATCCCATGCTTTTTGATGGCTTTCACTTCTGCCACGATTTTTCAATTTTTTGTTAGTATCCTTACCTTGTCTCAGATATCTTCCCCACAAAGTTGTGGCCTCCTCTTTGATTTTTCTCCTGATGTTGCAAGATCTGTGAGCTTCCTTTTGGCATGTTTTGCTCCTTTGCACGGCACCTCATTGCCTCCCAGACCATTTTCTGGTAGGCTGTCCATGTCCCAGTTTTCGGGGATTTTGGCCTTTTTTTCGGTTGCATTGCATTTGATCCTATCTCCTTTCCAGAGGCTTTGTAAGCCTTTCTTTTTGGGGTCGCAAGATTCCGTTTCCCTTCCCGAAAGGAAATGAAATTTCCTTTCGGGAAGGGAAACGGAATCTTGCGATTTCAATGGGCACCAATTGGGCTATCTTTGCTCCATGTCCCTGCACTTGATGCCATCCCATGCCTTTCGATGGCTTTCACTTCCGCCATGAAATTTTTGGCTTTTTTTTTTTTTCCTTCAGTATCATTGCCATGTCTCTCACATCCTCCCATCAAAGTTGTGTCTTCCTTCTTGTTTTTTTCTCCTGATTTTGCCCCCTCTGTGAGCTTAATTTTGCCATGGTTTGGCCCTTTGCACTGCACTGCATGGAATCCTGGTCCATTTTCTTGTAGTCACCCCATCTCCCAAATTTTTTTTTTTTTCCCTTCAATTGCATTTCCTTTGATGGTCTCTCCATTCCCGAGTGTTTGTCAGTCCTTCTTTGCTGTTTCCAGGATTTCAATGGCCATCAATCTTGACAAGCTTTGCTCCATATCTCTTCAGCTGATGCCATCCCATGCTTTTTGATGGCTTTCACTTCTGCCACGATTTTTCAATTTTTTGTTAGTATCCTTACCTTGTCTCAGATATCTTCCCCACAAAGTTGTGGCCTCCTCTTTGATTTTTCTCCTGATGTTGCAAGATCTGTGAGCTTCCTTTTGGCATGTTTTGCTCCTTTGCACGGCACCTCATTGCCTCCCAGACCATTTTCTGGTAGGCTGTCCATGTCCCAGTTTTCGGGGATTTTGGCCTTTTTTTCGGTTGCATTGCATTTGATCCTATCTCCTTTCCAGAGGCTTTGTAAGCCTTTCTTTTTGGGGTCGCAAGATTCCGTTTCCCTTCCCGAAAGGAAATGAAATTTCCTTTCGGGAAGGGAAACGGAATCTTGCGATTTCAATGGGCACCAATTGGGCTATCTTTGCTCCATGTCCCTGCACTTGATGCCATCCCATGCCTTTCGATGGCTTTCACTTCCGCCATGAAATTTTTGGCTTTTTTTTTTTTTCCTTCAGTATCATTGCCATGTCTCTCACATCCTCCCATCAAAGTTGTGTCTTCCTTCTTGTTTTTTTCTCCTGATTTTGCCCCCTCTGTGAGCTTAATTTTGCCATGGTTTGGCCCTTTGCACTGCACTGCATGGAATCCTGGTCCATTTTCTTGTAGTCACCCCATCTCCCATTTTTTTTTTTTTTCCCTTCAATTGCATTTCCTTTGATGGTCTCTCCATTCCCGAGTGTTTGTCAGTCCTTCTTTGCTGTTTCCAGGATTTCAATGGCCATCAATCTTGACAAGCTTTGCTCCATATCTCTTCAGCTGATGCCATCCCATGCTTTTTGATGGCTTTCACTTCTGCCACGATTTTTCAATTTTTTGTTAGTATCCTTACCTTGTCTCAGATATCTTCCCCACAAAGTTGTGGCCTCCTCTTTGATTTTTCTCCTGATGTTGCAAGATCTGTGAGCTTCCTTTTGGCATGTTTTGCTCCTTTGCACGGCACCTCATTGCCTCCCAGACCATTTTCTGGTAGGCTGTCCATGTCCCAGTTTTCGGGGATTTTGGCCTTTTTTTCGGTTGCATTGCATT
>NW_024037515.1:0-22640 GCF_015832195.1 Motacilla alba alba
CTGCCACCTGTGCCAACTCACGCTGCTTTGAGAGTGCCCATGGTGCTCTGCAAACTGAGACCAGAAACGTGGGGTGCTGGGTTTTGTTTTCCAGGGCAGAAGCCTTTGTCAGTACCAAGTAGGCCCTTGTTCCTTAGGGACAGCCTGACAGCAAGATTTCCCTGAATATCAAGATGCTGCCCAGGGATATTCTGCCACCTGTGCCAACTCGGGCTGCTTTGAGAGTGCCCACGGAGTTCTTCAAGCTGAGACCAGGAACGTGGGTTTGTGGGTTTTGTTTTCCCGGGCAGAAACATTTACAGGACCAGGTAGGCCCTCGGCACTTTGGGGGAGACTGGCACCAGGATTTCCACGAAAATCTAGTTTCCGCCAAGGGACAAGCTGCCACCTGTGCCAACTCGGGCTTCTTTGAGAGTGCCCATGGAGCTCTAAAAACTGAGACCAGGAAAGTGGTGTTCTGAGTTTTGTTTTCCCGGGCAGAAGCCTTTGTCAGTACCAGGTAGGCCGTTGGCCCTTGGGGGCCAGCTGCCTGCAGGATTTCCACGAATATCAAGATGCCGCCCAGGGACAAGCTGCCACCTGTGCCAACTCGGGCTGCTTTGAGAGTGCCCACAGAGCTCTTCAAACTGAGAGAAAGTATGTGGGGTTATGGGTTTTGTTTTCCCGGGCAGAAGCCTTTGTCAGTACCAAGTAGGCCCTCAGCCCTTAGAGGCAGTCTGCCTGCTGGATTTCCACGAATATCAAGATGCCACCCAGGGACAAGCTGCCACCTGTGCCAACTCGGGCTGCTTTGAGAGTGCCCATGGAGCTCTGCAAAGTTAGACCAGGAACTTGCCTTGGTGAGTTTTGTTTCCCCGGGCAGAAGCATTTGCAGTACCAGGTAGGCTCTCGTAATTCAGGGCGGCTGCCTCCTGGATTTCCACGAATATCAAGATGCCGCCCAGGGACAAGCTTCCACTTGTGCCAACTCACGCTGCTTTGAGGGTGCCCACGGAGCTCTGCAAACTGAGACCAGGAATGTAGGGTTGTGGGTTTTGTTTTCCCAGGCAGAAGCCACTCTCAGTACCAGGTAGGCCCTTGTTCCTTAGGGGCAGGCTGGCAGCAAGATTTCCACGAATATCAAGATGCTGCCCAGGGACAAACTGCCACCTGTGCCAACTCGGGCTGCTTTGAGAGTTCCCATGGAGCTCTGCAAACTGGGACCATTAACGTGAGGTGCTGAGTTTTGTTTCTCTGGGCAGAAACATTTGCAGTGCCAGGTAGGCCCTTGGTCTTTGAGGGCAGGCAGCCTGCTGGATTTCCATGAATATCAAGATGCTGCCAAAGGACAAGCTGCCACCTGTGCCAACTCGCGCTGCTTTGAGAGTGCCCATGGTGCTCTGCAAACTGAGACCAGAAACGTGGGGTGCTGGGTTTTGTTTTCCAGTGCAGAAGCCTTTGTCAGTACCAGGTAGGCCCTTGGCCCTTGGGGGCGGGCTGCCTGCAGGATTTCCACGAATATCAAGATGCCGCCCAGGGACAAACTGCCACCTGTGCCAACTCGGGCTGCTTTGAGAGTGCCCATGGTGCTCTGCAAACTGAGACCAGAAACGTGGGGTGGTGGGTTTTGTTTCCCTGGGCAGAAGCCTTTCTCAGTACCAGGAGGGCCCTTGTTCCTCAGGACAGGCTGCCGGATCAATTTCCACGAATATCAAGATGCTGCCCAGGGACAAACTGCCACTTGTGCCAACTCGCGCTGCTTTGAGGGTGCCCACGGAGCTCTGCAAACTGAGACCAGGAACGTGGGGTCGTGGGTTTTGTTTCTCTGGGCAGAAGACTTTGTCTGTACCAGGTAGACCCTCGGCCCTTAGGGTCAGGCTGGCACCAGGATTTCCCCGAATATCAAGATGCCACCCAGGGACAAGCTGCCACCTGTGCCAACTCGGGCTGCTTTGAGAGTGCCCATGGAGCTCTGCAAACTGAGACCATGAACCTGGGTTGCTGAGTTTTGTTTCTCCGGGCAGAAGCATTTGAAGTGCCAGGTACGCCCTCGGTCCTTAAGGGCAGGCAGCCTGCTGGATTTCCACGAATATCAAGATGCTGCCCAGGGACGAGCTGCCACCTGTGCCAACTCGCGCTGCTTTGAGAGTGCCCATGGTGCTCTGCAAACTGAGACCAGAAACGTGGGGTGCTGGGTGTTGTTTTCCCGGGCAGAAGCCTTTGTCAGTACCAGGTCGGCCCTTGGCCCTTGGGGGCCAGCTGCCTGCAGGATTTCCACGAATATCAAGATGCTGCCCAGGGACAAGCTGCCACTTGTGCCAACTCACGCTGCTTTGAGGGTGCCCACGGAGCTCTGCAAACTGAGACCAGGAACGTAGGGTTGTGGGTTTTGTTTTCCCGGGCAGAAGCCTCTCTCAGTACCAGGTAGGCCCTTGTTCCTTAGGGGCAGGCTGGCAGCAAGATTTCCACGAATATCAAGATGCTGCCCAGGGACAAGCTGCCACTTGTGCCAACTCGGGCTGCTTTGAGAGTGCCCACGGAGCTCTTCAAACTGAGAGAAAGTATGTGGGGTTATGGGTTTTGTTTTCCCGGGCAGAAGCCTTTGTCAGTACCAAGTAGGCCCTCAGCCCTTAGAGGCAGTCTGCCTGCTGGATTTCCACACATATCAAGATGCCACCCAGGGACAAGCTGCCACCTGTGCCTACTCGGGCTGCTTTGAGAGTGCCCATGGAGCTCTGCAAAGTTAGACCAGGAACCTGGGGTGCTGAGTTTTGTTTCTCCGGGCAGAAGCATTTGCAGTGCCAGGTAGGCCCTCGGTCCTTAAGGGCAGGCAGCCTGCTGGATTTCCACGAATATCAAGATGCTGCCCAGGGACAAGCTGCCACCTGTGCCAACTCACGCTGCTTTGAGAGTGCCCATGGTGCTCTGCAAACTGAGACCAGAAACGTGGGGTGCTGGGTTTTGTTTTCCAGGGCAGAAGCCTTTGTCAGTACCAAGTAGGCCCTTGTTCCTTAGGGACAGCCTGACAGCAAGATTTCCCTGAATATCAAGATGCTGCCCAGGGATATTCTGCCACCTGTGCCAACTCGGGCTGCTTTGAGAGTGCCCACGGAGTTCTTCAAGCTGAGACCAGGAACGTGGGTTTGTGGGTTTTGTTTTCCCGGGCAGAAACATTTACAGGACCAGGTAGGCCCTCGGCACTTTGGGGGAGACTGGCACCAGGATTTCCACGAAAATCTAGTTTCCGCCAAGGGACAAGCTGCCACCTGTGCCAACTCGGGCTTCTTTGAGAGTGCCCATGGAGCTCTAAAAACTGAGACCAGGAAAGTGGTGTTCTGAGTTTTGTTTTCCCGGGCAGAAGCCTTTGTCAGTACCAGGTAGGCCGTTGGCCCTTGGGGGCCAGCTGCCTGCAGGATTTCCACGAATATCAAGATGCCGCCCAGGGACAAGCTGCCACCTGTGCCAACTCGGGCTGCTTTGAGAGTGCCCACAGAGCTCTTCAAACTGAGAGAAAGTATGTGGGGTTATGGGTTTTGTTTTCCCGGGCAGAAGCCTTTGTCAGTACCAAGTAGGCCCTCAGCCCTTAGAGGCAGTCTGCCTGCTGGATTTCCACGAATATCAAGATGCCACCCAGGGACAAGCTGCCACCTGTGCCAACTCGGGCTGCTTTGAGAGTGCCCATGGAGCTCTGCAAAGTTAGACCAGGAACTTGCCTTGGTGAGTTTTGTTTCCCCGGGCAGAAGCATTTGCAGTACCAGGTAGGCTCTCGTAATTCAGGGCGGCTGCCTCCTGGATTTCCACGAATATCAAGATGCCGCCCAGGGACAAGCTTCCACTTGTGCCAACTCACGCTGCTTTGAGGGTGCCCACGGAGCTCTGCAAACTGAGACCAGGAATGTAGGGTTGTGGGTTTTGTTTTCCCAGGCAGAAGCCACTCTCAGTACCAGGTAGGCCCTTGTTCCTTAGGGGCAGGCTGGCAGCAAGATTTCCACGAATATCAAGATGCTGCCCAGGGACAAGCTGCCACCTGTGCCAACTCGGGCTGCTTTGAGAGTTCCCATGGAGCTCTGCAAACTGGGACCATTAACGTGAGGTGCTGAGTTTTGTTTCTCTGGGCAGAAACATTTGCAGTGCCAGGTAGGCCCTTGGTCTTTGAGGGCAGGCAGCCTGCTGGATTTCCATGAATATCAAGATGCTGCCCAGGGACAAGCTGCCACCTGTGCCAACTCGCGCTGCTTTGAGAGTGCCCATGGAGCTCTGCAAACTGAGACCAGAAACGTGGGGTGCTGGGTTTTGTTTTCCAGAGCAGAAGCCTTTGTCAGTACCAGGTAGGCCCTTGGCCCTTGGGGGCCGGCTGCCTGCAGGATTTCCACGAATATCAAGATGCCGCCCAGGGACAAACTGCCACCTGTGCCAACTCGGGCTGCTTTGAGAGTGCCCATGGTGCTCTGCAAACTGAGACCAGAAACGTGGGGTTGTGGGTTTTGTTTCCCTGGGCAGAAGCCTTTCTCAGTACCAGGAGGGCCCTTGTTCCTCAGGGCAGGCTGCGGGCTCAATTTCCACGAATATCAAGATGCTGCCCAGGGACAAACTGCCACTTGTGCCAACTCGCGCTGCTTTGAGGGTGCCCACGGAGCTCTGCAAACTGAGACCAGGAACGTAGGACTGTGGGTTTTGTTTTCCCGGGCAGAAGCCTCTCTCAGTACCTGGTAGGCCCTCCACACTTAGGGGCAGGCTGGCAGCAAGATTTCCACGAATATCAAGATGCTGCCCAGGGACAAGCTGCCACCTGTGCCAACTCGCGCTGCTTTGAGAGTGCCCACGGAGCTCTGCAAATTGTGGCCCGGACGGTGGGGTGCTCTGTTTTGTTTTCCCAGGCAGAAGCCTTTGTCAGTACTAGGTAGGCCCATGGTCTTAAAGGGCCGTCAGCCTGCTGAATTTCAATGAATATCAAGATGCTGCCCACGGAGGAGCTGCCACCTGTGCCAACTCGGGCTGCTTTGAGAGTGCCCATGGCGCTCCGCAAACTGAGACCAGGAATGTGGGGTGGTGAGTTTTGTTTTCCCGGTCAGAAGCCTTTGTGAGTACCAGGTGGGCCCTTGTTCCACAGGGGCAGGCTGCCTGCTGGATTTCCACGAATATCAAGATGCCGCCCAGGGACAAGCTGCCACCTGTGCCAACTTGGGCTGCTTTGAGAGTGCCCATGGAGCTCTGCAAACTGAGACCAGGAACGTGGGGTCGTGGGTTTTGTTTCTCTGGGCAGAAGACTTTGTCTGTACCAGGTAGACCCTCGGCCCTTAGCGTCAGGCTGGCACCAGGATTTCCACGAATATCAAGATGCCACCCAGGGACAAGCTGCCACCTGTGCCAACTCGGGCTGCTTTGAGAGTGCCCATGGTGCTCTGACAACTGAGACCAGAAACGTGGGGTGCTGGGTTTTGTTTTCCAGGGCAGAAGCCTTTGTCAGTACCAGGAGGGTCCTTGTTCCTTATGGGCAGTCTGCCTGCTGGATTTCCACGAATATCAAGATGCTGCCCAGGGACAAGCTGCCACCTGTGCCAACTCGCGCTGCTTTGAGAGTGCCCATGGAGCTCTGCAAACTGGGACCAGGAAAGTGGTGTTCTGAGTATTGTTTTCCCGGTCAGAAGCCTTTGTCAGTGTCAGGTCGGCCCTTGTTCCACAGGGGCAGGCTGCCTGCTGGATTTCCACGAATATCAAGATGCCGCCCAGGGACAAGCTGCCACCTGTGCCAACTCGGGCTGGTTTGAGAGTGCCCATGGAGCTCTGCAAACTGAGACCTGGAACGTGGGGTGGTGGGTTTTGTTTCCCCGGGCAGAAGCCTTTGTCAGTACCAGGTCAGGCCTTGGCCCTTGGGGGCCGGCTGCCTGCAGGATTGCCACAAATATCAAGATGCCGCCCAGGGACAAGCTGCCACCTGTGCCAACTCGGGCTGCTTTGAGAGTGCCCATGGAGCTCTGCAAACTGAGATGTGGAACGTGGGGTGGTGGGTTTTGTTTCCCTGGGCAGAAGCCTTTGTCAGTACCAGGAGGGCCCTTGTTCATCAGGGGCAGGCTGGCGGCTCAATTTCCACGAATATCAAGATGCTGCCCAGGGACAAGCTGCCACTTGTGCCAACTCGCGCTGCTTTGAGGGTGCCCACGGAGCTCTGCAAACTGAGACCAGGAACGTAGGGTTGTGGGTTTTGTTTTCCCGGGCAGAAGCCTCTCTCAGTGCCAGGTAGGCCCTTGTTCCTTAGGGGCAGGCTGGCAGCAAGATTTCCACGAATATCAAGATGCTGCCCAGGGACAAGCTGCCACCTGTGCCAACTCGTGCTGCTTTGAGAGTGCCCATGGAGCTCTGCAAACTGAGACCATGAACCTGGGGTGCTGAGTTTTGTTTCCCTGGGCAGAAGCATTTGCAGTGCCAGGAAGGCCCTTGGTCTTTAAGGGCAGGCAGCCTGCTGGATTTCCATGAATATCAAGATGCTGCCAAAGGACAAGCTGCCACCTATGCCAACTCGCGCTGCTTTGAGAGTGCCCTTGGAGCTCTGCAAAGTGAGACCAGGAACGTGCGTTGGTGAGTTTTGTTTCCCAGGGCAGAAGCATTTGTCAGTACCAGGTAGGCCCTCGGAATTTCAGGGCCGACTGCCTGCTGGATTTCCATGAATATCAAGATGCTGCCCAGGGACAAGCTGCCACCTGTGCCAACTCGGGCTGCTTTGAGAGTGCCCATGGAGCTCTGCAAACTGAGACCAGAAACGTGGGGTGCTGGGTTTTGTTTCCCCTGGCAGAAGCCTCTCTCAGTACCAGGTATGCCCTTGTTCCTTAGGTGCAGGCTGGCAGCAAGCTTTCCACGAATATCAAGATGCTGCCCAGGGATATTCTGCCACCTGTGCCAACTCGGGTTGCTTTGAGAGTGCCCATGGAGCTCTGCAAACTGAGACCATGAACCTGGGGTGCTGAGTTTTGTTTCTCCGGGCAGAAGCATTTGCAGTGCCAGGTAGGCCCTCGGTCCTTAAGGGCAGGCAGCCTGCTGTATTTCCACGAATATCAAGATGCTGCCCAGGGACAAGCTGCCACCTGTGCCAACTCACGCTGCTTTGAGAGTGCCCATGGTGCTCTGCAAACTGAGACCAGAAACGTGGGGTGCTGGGTTTTGTTTTCCAGGGCAGAAGCCTTTGTCAGTACCAAGTAGGCCCTTGTTCCTTAGGGACAGCCTGGAAGCAAGATTTCCCCGAATATCAAAATGCTGCCCAGGGATATTCTGCCACCTGTGCCAACTCGGGCTGCTTTGAGAGTGCCCACGGAGTTCTTCAAACTGAGACCAGGAACGTGGGTTTGTCGGTGTTGTTTTCCCGGGCAGAAACATTTGCAGGACCAGGTAGGCCCTCGGGCCTTTGGGGGAGGCTGGCACCAGGATTTCCACGAAAATCAAGTTTCCGCCCAGGGACAAGCTGCCACCTTTGCCAACTCACGCTGCTTTGAGAGTGCCCACGGAGCTCTGCAAACTGTGACCAGGACCGTGGGGTGCTGAGTTTTGTTTTCCCGGCAGAAGTATTTGTCAGTACTAGGTAGGCCCACGGTCTTTCAGGGCCGTCAGCCTGATGGATTTCCACGAATATCAAGATGCCACCCAGGGACAAGCTGCCACCTGTGCCAACTCGGGCTGCTTTGAGAGTGCCCATGGAGCTCTGCAAAGTTAGACCAGGAACTTGCCTTGGTGAGTTTTGTTTCCCCGGGCAGAAGCATTTGCAGTACCAGGCAGGCTCTCGGAACTTCAGGGCCGTCTGCCTGCTGGATTTCCACGAATATCAAGATGCTGCCCAGGGACAAGCTGCCACTTGTGCCAACTCGCGCTGCTTTGGGGGTGCCCACGGAGCTCTGCAAACTGAGACCATAACCTAGGGTTGTGGGTTTTGTTTTCTCGGGCAGAAGCCTCTCTCAGTACCAGGTAGGCCCTTGTTCCTTAGGGGCAGGCTGCCTGCAGGATTTCCACGAATATCAAGATGCCGCCCAGGGACAAGCTGCCACCTGTGCCAACTCGGGCTGGTTTGAGAGTGCCCATGGAGCTCTGCAAACTGAGACCTGGAACGTGGGGTGGTGGGTTTTGTTTCCCCGGGCAGAAGCCTTTGTCAGTACCAGGTCAGGCCTTGGCCCTTGGGGGCCGGCTGCCTGCAGGATTTCCACAAATATCAAGATGCCGCCCAGGGACAAGCTGCCACCTGTGCCAACTCGGGCTGCTTTGAGAGTGCCCACGGTGCTCTGCAAACTGAGATGTGGAACGTGGGGTGGTGGATTTTGTTTCCCTGGGCAGAAGCCTTTGTCAGTACCAGGTCGGCCCTTGGCCCTTGGGGGCCGGCTGCCTGCAGGATTTCCACAAATATCAAGATGCCGCCCAGGGACAAGCTGCCGCCTGTGCCAACTCGGGCTGCTTTGAGAGTGCCCATGGAGCTCTGCAAACTGGGACCAGGAAAGTGGTGTTCTGAGTATTGTTTTCCCGGTCAGAAGCCTTTGTCAGTGTCAGGTAGGCCCTTGTTCCACAGGGGCAGGCTGCCTGCTGGATTTCCACGAATATCAAAATGCTGCCCAGGGACAAGCTGCCACTTGTGCCAACTTGGGCTGCTTTGAGAGTGCCCACGGAGCTCTTCAAACTGAGAGAAAGTATGTGGGGTTATGGGTTTTGATTTCCCGGGCAGAAGCCTTTGTCAGTACAATGTAGGCTCTCAGCCCTTAGAGGCAGTCTGCCTGCTGGATTTCCACGAATATCAAGATGCCACCCAGGGACAAGCTGCCACCTGTGCCAACTCGGGCTGCTTTGAGAGTGCCCATGGAGCTCTGCAAAGTTAGACCAGGAACTTGCCTTGGTGAGTTTTGTTTCCCCGGGCAGAAGCATTTGCAGTACCAGGCAGGCTCTCGGAACTTCAGGGCCGTCTGCCTGCTGGATTTCCACGAATATCAAGATGCTGCCCAGGGACAAGCTGCCACTTGTGCCAACTCGCGCTGCTTTGGGGGTGCCCACGGAGCTCTGCAAACTGAGACCATAACCTAGGGTTGTGGGTTTTGTTTTCTCGGGCAGAAGCCTCTCTCAGTACCAGGTAGGCCCTTGTTCCTTAGGGGCAGGCTGCCTGCAGGATTTCCACGAATATCAAGATGCCGCCCAGGGACAAGCTGCCACCTGTGCCAACTCGGGCTGCTTTGAGAGTGCCCATGGAGCTCTGCAAACTGAGACCCGGAACGTGGGGTGGTGGGTTTTGTTTCCCCTGGCAGAAGCCTTTGTCAGTACCAGGTCAGGCCTTGGCCCTTGGGGGCCGGCTGCCTGCAGGATTTCCACAAATATCAAGATGCCGCCCAGGGACAAGCTGCCACCTGTGCCAACTCGGGCTGCTTTGAGAGTGCCCACGGTGCTCTGCAAACTGAGATGTGGAATGTGGGGTGGTGGATTTTGTTTCCCTGGGCAGAAGCCTTTGTCAGTACCAGGTCGGCCCTTGGCCCTTGGGGGCCGGCTGCCTGCTGGATTTCCGCGAATATCAAGTTGCCACCCAGGGACAAACTGCCGCCTGTGCCAATTCGGGCTGCTTTGAGTGTGCCCATGGAGTTCTGCAATCTGAGACCAGGCACGTGGTGTGGTGAGCTTAGTTTACCTGGGCAGAAGCCTTTGTCAGTACCAGGTAGGCTTTCGCCCTTCGGGGCCAGCTGCCTGCTGGGTTTTTGCGAATCTGAAGTTGCTGCCCAGGGACAAGCTGCCACCTGTGCCAACTCGCGCTGCCTTGAGAGTGCCCATGGAGCTCTGCAAACTGAGACCATTAACGTGGGTTGGTCTGTTTTGTTTCCCTGGGCAGAAGCATTTGTCAGTACCAGGTAGGCCCTTGGCACTTATGGGCCGGCTGCCGGCTGGATTTCCGCCAATATCAAGATGCCGCCCAGGGGCAAGCTGCCACCTGTGCCAACTCGGGCTGCTTTAAGAGTGCCACCGAGCTCTGCAAACTGAGACCCGGAACGTGAGGTGGTGGGTTTTTTTTCCTGGGCAGAAGCCTTTGTCAGTACCAGGTAGGCTCTCAGTCCTTAGGGGCCGTCGGCCTGCCGGATTTCGACGAATATCAAGATGCCGCCCAGGGACAAGCGGCCACCTGTGGCAACTCACGCTGATTTTAGAGTACCCATGGAGCTCTGCAAACTGAGACCATGAACGTGTGTTGGCGAATTTTGTTTACCTGGGAAGAAGCCTTTCTCTGTTCCAGGTAGGCCCACGGCCCTTAGGGGCCGACTGCCTGCTGGATTTCCGCCAATATCAAGATGCCGCCCAGGGACAAGCTGCCACCTGTGCTAACTCGGTCTGCTTTGAGAGTGCCCATGGAACTCTGCAAACTGAGACCAGGAACGTGGGGTGGTGGGTTTTCTTACCCCGGGCAGAAGCCTTTGTCAGTACCAGGTAGGCCCTTGGCCCTTAGGGGCAGCTGCCTGCTGGATTTCCGCGAATATCAAGATGCCGCCCAAGGACAAACTGCCACCTGTGCCAACTCAGGCTGCTTTGAGAGTGCCCATGGAGCTCTGCAAACTGGGACCAGGAACGTGGGATGTGAGGTTTTTTTCCCGAGGCAGAAGCCTTTGTCAGTACCAGGTAGGCCCTCGCCCTTCGGGGCCGGCTGCCTGCAGGATTTCCGGAAATATCAAGATGCCGCCCAGGGACAAGCTGCCACCTGTGCCAACTCGGGCTGCTTTGAGAGTGCCCATGGAGCTCTGCAAACTGAGACCAGGAACGTGGGTTGGTGAGTTCTGTTTTGCCGGGCAGAAGCCTTTGTCAGTACCAGGTAGGCCCACCGCCCTTTTGGGCTGTCTGGCTGCAGGATATCCGCGAATCTGAAGATGCCGCCCAGGGACAAGCTGCCACCTGTGCCAACTCGGGCTGCTTTGAGAGTGCCCACGGAGCTCTGAAAACTGAGATGGGGAACGTGGGGTGGTGAGTTTTGTTTTCCCGGGCAGAAGCCTTTGTCAGTACCAGGTAGGCCCTCGCCCTTCGGGGCCAGCTGCCCGCTGGGTTTTCGCGAATCTGAAATGCTGCCCACGGACAAGCTGGCACCTGTGCCAACTCGGGCTGCTTTGAGAGTGCCAATGGAGCGCTGCAAACTGAGACCAGGAACGTGCGTTGTCGAATTTTGTTTTTCAGGGACAGAAGCCTTTGTCAGTACCAGGTAGGACGTCTGACCTTCAGGGCCGGGTGGCAGCGGGATTTCCACGTATCTAAAGATGCCGCCTAGGGACAAGCTGCCACCCGTGCCAACTCGCGCTGCTTTGAGAGTGCCCATGGAGCTCTGAAAACTGAGACCATTAACGTGGGTTGGTGGGTTTTATTTCCCCGGGCAGAAGCATTTGTCAGTACCAGGTAGGCCCTCGGCCTTTTTGGGCTGTCTGGCTGCAGGATATCCGCGAATTTGAAGATGCCACCCAGGGACAAGCTGCCACCTGTGCCAACTCGGGCTGCTTTGAGAGTGCCCATGGAGCTCTGCAAACTGAGACCAGGAAAATGAGTTGGTGAATTTTGTTTCCCTGGGCAGAAGCATTTGTCAGTACCAGGTAGGCCCACGGCCCTTCGAAGCCAGCTTCCTTCTGGATTTCCAGGAATCTGAAGATGCCGCCCATGGACAAGCTGCCACCCGTGCCTACTCAGGCAGCTTTGAGAGTGCCCATGGAGCTCTGCAAACTGAGACCTGTACGTGGGGTGCTGAGGTTTGTTTTCCCGGGCAGAAGCCTTTGTCAGTACCAGGTAGACCCTCGCCCTTTTGGGCCGGCTGCCTGCTGGATTTCCGCGAATCTGAAGATGCCGCCCAGGGGCAAGCTGCCACCTGTGCCTACTCGGGCTGCTTTGAGAGTTCCCATGGAGCTCTGCAAATTGAGACCATGAACCTGGGTTGCTGAGTTTTGTTTCTCCGGGCAGAAGCATTTGAAGTGCCAGGTACGCCCTCGGTCCTTAAGGGCAGGCAGCCTGCTGGATTTCCACGAATATCAAGATGCAGCCCAGGGACAAGCTGCCACCTGTGCCAACTCGGGCTGCTTTGAGAGTGCCCATGGTGCTCTGCAAACTGAGACCAGAAACGTGGGGTGCTGGGTGTTGTTTTCCCGGGCAGAAGACTTTGTCAGTACCAGGTCGGCCCTTGGCCCTTGGGGGCCAGCTGCCTGCAGGATTTCCACGAATATCAAGATGCTGCCCAGGGACAAGCTGCCACTTGTGCCAACTCGGGCTGCTTTGAGAGTGCCCACGGAGCTCTTCAAACTGAGAGAAAGTATGTGGGGTTATGGGTTTTGTTTTCCCGGGCAGAAGCCTTTGTCAGTACCAAGAAGCCCCTCAGCCCTTAGAGGCAGTCTGCCTGCTGGATTTCCACGCATATCAAGATGCCACCCAGGGACAAGCTGCCACCTGTGCCTACTCGGGCTGCTTTGAGAGTGCCCATGGAGCTCTGCAAAGTTAGACCAGGAACCTGGGGTGCTGAGTTTTGTTTCTCCGGGCAGAAGCATTTGCAGTGCCAGGTAGGCCCTCGGTCCTTAAGGGCAGGCAGCCTGCTGGATTTCCACGAATATCAAGATGGTGCCCAGGGACAAGCTGCCACCTGTGCCAACTCGTGCTGCTTTGAGAGTGCCCATGGTGCTCTGCAAACTGAGACCAGAAACGTGGGGTGCTGGGTTTTTTTTTCCAGGGCAGAAGCCTTTGTCAGTACCAAGTAGGCCCTTGTTCCTTAGGGACAGCCTGACAGCAAGATTTCCCTGAATATCAAGATGCTGCCCAGGGATATTCTGCCACCTGTGCCAACTCGGGCTGCTTTGAGAGTGCCCACGGAGTTCTTCAAGCTGAGACCAGGAACGTGGGTTTGTGGGTTTTCTTTTCCCGGGCAGAAACATTTACAGGGCCAGGTAGGCCCTCGGCCCTTTGGGGGAGACTGGCACCAGGATTTCCACGAAAATCTAGTTTCCGCCAAGGGACAAGCTGCCACCTGTGCCAACTCGGGCTTCTTTGAGAGTGCCCATGGAGCTCTAAAAACCCATGGAGCTCTAAAAACTGAGACCAGGAAAGTGGTGTTCTGAGTTTTGTTTTCCCGGGCAGAAGCCTTTGTCAGTACCAGGTCAGGCCTTGGCCCTTGGGGGCCGGCTGCCTGCAGGATTGCCACAAATATCAAGATGCCGCCCAGGGACAAGCTGCCACCTGTGCCAACTCGGGCTGCTTTGAGAGTGCCCATGGAGCTCTGCAAACTGAGATGTGGAACGTGGGGTGGTGGGTTTTGTTTCCCTGGGCAGAAGCCTTTGTCAGTACCAGGAGGGCCCTTGTTCATCAGGGGCAGGCTGGCGGCTCAATTTCCACGAATATCAAGATGCTGCCCAGGGACAAGCTGCCACTTGTGCCAACTCGCGCTGCTTTGAGGGTGCCCACGGAGCTCTGCAAACTGAGACCAGGAACGTAGGATTGTGGGTTTTGTTTTCCCGGGCAGAAGCCTCTCTCAGTGCCAGGTAGGCCCTTGTTCCTTAGGGGCAGGCTGGCAGCAAGATTTCCACGAATATCAAGATGCTGCCCAGGGACAAGCTGCCACCTGTGCCAACTCGTGCTGCTTTGAGAGTGCCCATGGAGCTCTGCAAACTGAGACCATGAACCTGGGGTGCTGAGTTTTGTTTCCCTGGGCAGAAGCATTTGCAGTGCCAGGAAGGCCCTTGGTCTTTAAGGGCAGGCAGCCTGCTGGATTTCCATGAATATCAAGATGCTGCCAAAGGACAAGCTGCCACCTATGCCAACTCGCGCTGCTTTGAGAGTGCCCTTGGAGCTCTGCAAAGTGAGACCAGGAACGTGCGTTGGTGAGTTTTGTTTCCCAGGGCAGAAGCATTTGTCAGTACCAGGTAGGCCCTCGGAATTTCAGGGCCGACTGCCTGCTGGATTTCCACGAATATCAAGATGCTGCCCAGGGACAAGCTGCCACCTGTGCCAACTCGGGCTGCTTTGAGAGTGCCCATGGAGCTCTGCAAACTGAGACCAGAAACGTGGGGTGCTGGGTTTTGTTTCCCCTGGCAGAAGCCTCTCTCAGTACCAGGTATGCCCTTGTTCCTTAGGTGCAGGCTGGCAGCAAGCTTTCCACGAATATCAAGATGCTGCCCAGGGATATTCTGCCACCTGTGCCAACTCGGGTTGCTTTGAGAGTGCCCATGGAGCTCTGCAAACTGAGACCATGAACCTGGGGTGCTGAGTTTTGTTTCTCCGGGCAGAAGCATTTGCAGTGCCAGGTAGGCCCTCGGTCCTTAAGGGCAGGCAGCCTGCTGTATTTCCACGAATATCAAGATGCTGCCCAGGGACAAGCTGCCACCTGTGCCAACTCACGCTGCTTTGAGAGTGCCCATGGTGCTCTGCAAACTGAGACCAGAAACGTGGGGTGCTGGGTTTTGTTTTCCAGGGCAGAAGCCTTTGTCAGTACCAAGTAGGCCCTTGTTCCTTAGGGACAGCCTGGAAGCAAGATTTCCCCGAATATCAAAATGCTGCCCAGGGATATTCTGCCACCTGTGCCAACTCGGGCTGCTTTGAGAGTGCCCACGGAGTTCTTCAAACTGAGACCAGGAACGTGGGTTTGTCGGTGTTGTTTTCCCGGGCAGAAACATTTGCAGGACCAGGTAGGCCCTCGGGCCTTTGGGGGAGGCTGGCACCAGGATTTCCACGAAAATCAAGTTTCCGCCCAGGGACAAGCTGCCACCTTTGCCAACTCACGCTGCTTTGAGAGTGCCCACGGAGCTCTGCAAACTGTGACCAGGACCGTGGGGTGCTGAGTTTTGTTTTCCCGGCAGAAGTATTTGTCAGTACTAGGTAGGCCCACGGTCTTTCAGGGCCGTCAGCCTGATGGATTTCCACGAATATCAAGATGCCACCCAGGGACAAGCTGCCACCTGTGCCAACTCGGGCTGCTTTGAGAGTGCCCATGGAGCTCTGCAAAGTTAGACCAGGAACTTGCCTTGGTGAGTTTTGTTTCCCCGGGCAGAAGCATTTGCAGTACCAGGCAGGCTCTCGGAACTTCAGGGCCGTCTGCCTGCTGGATTTCCACTAAAATCAAGATGCTGCCCAGGGACAAGCTGCCACTTGTGCCAACTCGCGCTGCTTTGGGGGTGCCCACGGAGCTCTGCAAACTGAGACCATAACCTAGGGTTGTGGGTTTTGTTTTCTCGGGCAGAAGCCTCTCTCAGTACCAGGTAGGCCCTTGTTCCTTAGGGGCAGGCTGCCTGCAGGATTTCCACGAATATCAAGATGCCGCCCAGGGACAAGCTGCCACCTGTGCCAACTCGGGCTGGTTTGAGAGTGCCCATGGAGCTCTGCAAACTGAGACCTGGAACGTGGGGTGGTGGGTTTTGTTTCCCCGGGCAGAAGCCTTTGTCAGTACCAGGTCAGGCCTTGGCCCTTGGGGGCCGGCTGCCTGCAGGATTTCCACAAATATCAAGATGCCGCCCAGGGACAAGCTGCCACCTGTGCCAACTCGGGCTGCTTTGAGAGTGCCCACGGTGCTCTGCAAACTGAGATGTGGAACGTGGGGTGGTGGATTTTGTTTCCCTGGGCAGAAGCCTTTGTCAGTACCAGGTCGGCCCTTGGCCCTTGGGGGCCGGCTGCCTGCAGGATTTCCACAAATATCAAGATGCCGCCCAGGGACAAGCTGCCGCCTGTGCCAACTCGGGCTGCTTTGAGAGTGCCCATGGAGCTCTGCAAACTGGGACCAGGAAAGTGGTGTTCTGAGTATTGTTTTCCCGGTCAGAAGCCTTTGTCAGTGTCAGGTAGGCCCTTGTTCCACAGGGGCAGGCTGCCTGCTGGATTTCCACGAATATCGAAATGCTGCCCAGGGACAAGCTGCCACTTGTGCCAACTTGGGCTGCTTTGAGAGTGCCCACGGAGCTCTTCAAACTGAGAGAAAGTATGTGGGGTTATGGGTTTTGTTTTCCCGGGCAGAAGCCTTTGTCAGTACAATGTAGGCTCTCAGCCCTTAGAGGCAGTCTGCCTGCTGGATTTCCACGAATATCAAGATGCCACCCAGGGACAAGCTGCCACCTGTGCCAACTCGGGCTGCTTTGAGAGTGCCCATGGAGCTCTGCAAAGTTAGACCAGGAACTTGCCTTGGTGAGTTTTGTTTCCCCGGGCAGAAGCATTTGCAGTACCAGGCAGGCTCTCGGAACTTCAGGGCCGTCTGCCTGCTGGATTTCCACGAATATCAAGATGCTGCCCAGGGACAAGCTGCCACTTGTGCCAACTCGCGCTGCTTTGGGGGTGCCCACGGAGCTCTGCAAACTGAGACCATAACCTAGGGTTGTGGGTTTTGTTTTCTCGGGCAGAAGCCTCTCTCAGTACCAGGTAGGCCCTTGTTCCTTAGGGGCAGGCTGCCTGCAGGATTTCCACGAATATCAAGATGCCGCCCAGGGACAAGCTGCCACCTGTGCCAACTCGGGCTGCTTTGAGAGTGCCCATGGAGCTCTGCAAACTGAGACCCGGAACGTGGGGTGGTGGGTTTTGTTTCCCCTGGCAGAAGCCTTTGTCAGTACCAGGTCAGGCCTTGGCCCTTGGGGGCCGGCTGCCTGCAGGATTTCCACAAATATCAAGATGCCGCCCAGGGACAAGCTGCCACCTGTGCCAACTCGGGCTGCTTTGAGAGTGCCCACGGTGCTCTGCAAACTGAGATGTGGAATGTGGGGTGGTGGATTTTGTTTCCCTGGGCAGAAGCCTTTGTCAGTACCAGGTCGGCCCTTGGCCCTTGGGGGCCGGCTGCCTGCTGGATTTCCGCGAATATCAAGTTGCCACCCAGGGACAAACTGCCGCCTGTGCCAATTCGGGCTGCTTTGAGTGTGCCCATGGAGTTCTGCAATCTGAGACCAGGCACGTGGTGTGGTGAGCTTAGTTTACCTGGGCAGAAGCCTTTGTCAGTACCAGGTAGGCTTTCGCCCTTCGGGGCCAGCTGCCTGCTGGGTTTTTGCGAATCTGAAGTTGCTGCCCAGGGACAAGCTGCCACCTGTGCCAACTCGCGCTGCCTTGAGAGTGCCCATGGAGCTCTGCAAACTGAGACCATTAACGTGGGTTGGTCTGTTTTGTTTCCCTGGGCAGAAGCATTTGTCAGTACCAGGTAGGCCCTTGGCACTTATGGGCCGGCTGCCGGCTGGATTTCCGCCAATATCAAGATGCCGCCCAGGGGCAAGCTGCCACCTGTGCCAACTCGGGCTGCTTTAAGAGTGCCACCGAGCTCTGCAAACTGAGACCCGGAACGTGAGGTGGTGGGTTTTTTTTCCTGGGCAGAAGCCTTTGTCAGTACCAGGTAGGCTCTCAGTCCTTAGGGGCCGTCGGCCTGCCGGATTTCGACGAATATCAAGATGCCGCCCAGGGACAAGCGGCCACCTGTGGCAACTCACGCTGATTTTAGAGTACCCATGGAGCTCTGCAAACTGAGACCATGAACGTGTGTTGGCGAATTTTGTTTACCTGGGAAGAAGCCTTTCTCTGTTCCAGGTAGGCCCACGGCCCTTAGGGGCCGACTGCCTGCTGGATTTCCGCCAATATCAAGATGCCGCCCAGGGACAAGCTGCCACCTGTGCTAACTCGGTCTGCTTTGAGAGTGCCCATGGAACTCTGCAAACTGAGACCAGGAACGTGGGGTGGTGGGTTTTCTTACCCCGGGCAGAAGCCTTTGTCAGTACCAGGTAGGCCCTTGGCCCTTAGGGGCAGCTGCCTGCTGGATTTCCGCGAATATCAAGATGCCGCCCAAGGACAAACTGCCACCTGTGCCAACTCAGGCTGCTTTGAGAGTGCCCATGGAGCTCTGCAAACTGGGACCAGGAACGTGGGATGTGAGGTTTTTTTCCCGAGGCAGAAGCCTTTGTCAGTACCAGGTAGGCCCTCGCCCTTCGGGGCCGGCTGCCTGCAGGATTTCCGGAAATATCAAGATGCCGCCCAGGGACAAGCTGCCACCTGTGCCAACTCGGGCTGCTTTGAGAGTGCCCATGGAGCTCTGCAAACTGAGACCAGGAACGTGGGTTGGTGAGTTCTGTTTTGCCGGGCAGAAGCCTTTGTCAGTACCAGGTAGGCCCACCGCCCTTTTGGGCTGTCTGGCTGCAGGATATCCGCGAATCTGAAGATGCCGCCCAGGGACAAGCTGCCACCTGTGCCAACTCGGGCTGCTTTGAGAGTGCCCACGGAGCTCTGAAAACTGAGATGGGGAACGTGGGGTGGTGAGTTTTGTTTTCCCGGGCAGAAGCCTTTGTCAGTACCAGGTAGGCCCTCGCCCTTCGGGGCCAGCTGCCCGCTGGGTTTTCGCGAATCTGAAATGCTGCCCACGGACAAGCTGGCACCTGTGCCAACTCGGGCTGCTTTGAGAGTGCCAATGGAGCGCTGCAAACTGAGACCAGGAACGTGCGTTGTCGAATTTTGTTTTTCAGGGACAGAAGCCTTTGTCAGTACCAGGTAGGACGTCTGACCTTCAGGGCCGGGTGGCAGCGGGATTTCCACGTATCTAAAGATGCCGCCTAGGGACAAGCTGCCTCCACCCGTGCCAACTCGCGCTGCTTTGAGAGTGCCCATGGAGCTCTGAAAACTGAGACCATTAACGTGGGTTGGTGGGTTTTATTTCCCCGGGCAGAAGCATTTGTCAGTACCAGGTAGGCCCTCGGCCTTTTTGGGCTGTCTGGCTGCAGGATATCCGCGAATTTGAAGATGCCACCCAGGGACAAGCTGCCACCTGTGCCAACTCGGGCTGCTTTGAGAGTGCCCATGGAGCTCTGCAAACTGAGACCAGGAAAATGAGTTGGTGAATTTTGTTTCCCTGGGCAGAAGCATTTGTCAGTACCAGGTAGGCCCACGGCCCTTCGAAGCCAGCTTCCTTCTGGATTTCCAGGAATCTGAAGATGCCGCCCATGGACAAGCTGCCACCCGTGCCTACTCAGGCAGCTTTGAGAGTGCCCATGGAGCTCTGCAAACTGAGACCTGTACGTGGGGTGCTGAGGTTTGTTTTCCCGGGCAGAAGCCTTTGTCAGTACCAGGTAGACCCTCGCCCTTTTGGGCCGGCTGCCTGCTGGATTTCCGCGAATCTGAAGATGCCGCCCAGGGGCAAGCTGCCACCTGTGCCTACTCGGGCTGCTTTGAGAGTTCCCATGGAACTCTGCAAATTGAGACCATGAACCTGGGTTGCTGAGTTTTGTTTCTCCGGGCAGAAGCATTTGAAGTGCCAGGTACGCCCTCGGTCCTTAAGGGCAGGCAGCCTGCTGGATTTCCACGAATATCAAGATGCAGCCCAGGGACAAGCTGCCACCTGTGCCAACTCGGGCTGCTTTGAGAGTGCCCATGGTGCTCTGCAAACTGAGACCAGAAACGTGGGGTGCTGGGTGTTGTTTTCCCGGGCAGAAGACTTTGTCAGTACCAGGTCGGCCCTTGGCCCTTGGGGGCCAGCTGCCTGCAGGATTTCCACGAATATCAAGATGCTGCCCAGGGACAAGCTGCCACTTGTGCCAACTCGGGCTGCTTTGAGAGTGCCCACGGAGCTCTTCAAACTGAGAGAAAGTATGTGGGGTTATGGGTTTTGTTTTCCCGGGCAGAAGCCTTTGTCAGTACCAAGAAGCCCCTCAGCCCTTAGAGGCAGTCTGCCTGCTGGATTTCCCCGAATATCAAGATGCCGCCCAGGGACAAGCTGCCACCTGTGCCAACTCGGGCTGCTTTGAGACTGCCCATGGAGCTCTGCGAAGTTCGACCAGGAACTTGCCTTGGTGAGTTTTGTTTCCCCGGGCAGAAGTATTTGCAGTACAAGGCAGGCTCTCGGAACTTCAGGGCCGGCTGCCTCCTGGATTTCCACGAATATCAAGATGCTGCCCAAGGACAAACTGCCACTTGTGCCAACTCGCGCTGCTTTGAGGGTGCCCACGGAGCTCTGCAAACTGAGACCAGGAACGTAGGACTGTGGGTTTTGTTTTCCCGGACAGAAGCCTCTCTCAGTACCAGGTAGGCCCTTGTTCCTTAGGGGCAGGCTGGCAGCAAGATTTCCACGAATATCAAGATGCTGCCCAGGGACAAGCTGCCACCTGTGCCAACTCGTGCTGCTTTGAGAGTGCCCATGGTGCTCTGCAAACTGAGACCAGAAACGTGGGGTGCTGGGTTTTGTTTTCCAGGGCAGAAGCCTTTGTCAGTACCAAGTAGGCCCTTGTTCCTTAGGGACAGCCTGACAGCAAGATTTCCCTGAATATCAAGATGCTGCCCAGGGATATTCTGCCACCTGTGCCAACTCGGGCTGCTTTGAGAGTGCCCACGGAGTTCTTCAAGCTGAGACCAGGAACGTGGGTTTGTGGGTTTTCTTTTCCCGGGCAGAAACATTTACAGGGCCAGGCAGGCCCTCGGCCCTTTGGGGGAGACTGGCACCAGGATTTCCACGAAAATCTAGTTTCCGCCAAGGGACAAGCTGCCACCTGTGCCAACTCGGGCTCTTTGAGAGTGCCCATGGAGCTCTAAAAACTGAGACCAGGAAAGTGGTGTTCTGAGTTTTGTTTTCCCGGGCAGAAGCCTTTGTCAGTACCAGGTAGGCCGTTGGCCCTTGGGGGCCAGCTGCCTGCAGGATTTCCACGAATATCAAGATGCCGCCCAGGGACAAGCTGCCACCTGTGCCAACTCGCGCTGCTTTGAGAGTGCCCACAGAGCTCTTCAAACTGAGAGAAAGTATGTGGGGTTATGGGTTTTGTTTTCCCGGGCAGAAGCCTTTGTCAGTACCAAGTAGGCCCTCAGCCCTTAGAGGCAGTCTGCCTGCTGGATTTCCACGCATATCAACATGCCACCCAGGGACAAGCTGCCACCTGTGCCAACTCGGGCTGCTTTGAGAGTGCCCATGGAGCTCTGCAAAGTGAGACCAGCAACTTGCCTTGGTGAGTTTTGTTTCCCTGGGCAGAAGCATTTGCAGTACCAGGTAGGCTCTCGTAATTCAGGGCGGCTGCCTCCTGGATTTCCACGAATATCAAGATGCCGCCCAGGGACAAGCTTCCACTTGTGCCAACTCGCGCTGCTTTGAGGGTGCCCACGGAGCTCTGCAAACTGAGACCAGGAACGTAGGGTTGTGGGTTTTGTTTTCCCGGGCAGAAGCCTTTGTCAGTACCAGGTAGGCCCTTGTTCCTTAGGGGCAGGCTGGCAGCAAGATTTCCACGAATATCAAGATGCTGCCCAGGGACAAGCTGCCACCTGTGCCAACTCGGGCTGCTTTGAGAGTTCCCATGGAGCTCTGCAAACTGGGACCATTAACGTGAGGTGCTGAGTTTTGTTTCTCTGGGCAGAAACATTTGCAGTGCCAGTTAGGCCCTTGGTCTTTGAGGGCAGGCAGCCTGCTGGATTTCCATGAATATCAAGATGCTGCCAAAGGACAAACTGCCACTTGTGCCAACTCGCGCTGCTTTGAGGGTGCCCACGGAGCTCTGCAAACTGAGACCAGGAACGTAGGACTGTGGGTTTTGTTTTCCCGGACAGAAGCCTCTCTCAGTACCTGGTAGGCCCTCCACACTTAGGTGCAGGCTGGCAGCAAGATTTCCACGAATATCAAGATGCTGCCCAGGGACAAGCTGCCACCTGTGCCAACTCGCGCTGCTTTGAGAGTGCCCACGGAGCTCTGCACATTGTGGCCCGGACGGTGGGGTGCTCTGTTTTGTTTTCCCGGGCAGAAGCCTTTGTCAGTACTAGGTAGGCCCATGGTCTTAAAGGGCCGTCAGCCTGCTGAATTTCAATGAATATCAAGATGCTGCCCACGGAGGAACTGCCACCTGTGCCAACTCGGGCTGCTTTGAGAGTGCCCATGGCGCTCTGCAAACTGAGACCAGGAACGTGGGGTGGTGAGTTTTGTTTTCCCGGTCAGAAGCCTTTGTGTGTACCAGGTGGGCCCTTGTTCCACAGGGGCAGGCTGACGGCTGGATTTCCACGAATATCAAGATGCCGCCCAGCAACAAGCTGCCACCTGTGCCAACTCGGGCTGCTTTGAGAGTGCCCATGGAGCTCTGCAAACTGAGACCAGGAACGTGGGGTCGTGGGTTTTGTTTCTCTGGGCAGAAGACTTTGTCTGTACCAGGTAGACCCTCGGCCCTTAGGGTCAGGCTGGCACCAGGATTTCCCCGAATATCAAGATGCCACCCAGGGACAAGCTGCCACCTGTGCCAACTCGGGCTGCTTTGAGAGTGCCCATGGAGCTCTGCAAACTGAGACCAGAAACGTGGGGTGCTGGGTTTTGTTTTCCAGGGCAGAAGCCTTTGTCAGTACCAGGAGGGTCCTTGTTCCTTATGGGCAGTCTGCCTGCTGGATTTCCACGAATATCAAGATGCTGCCCAGGGACAAGCTGCCACCTGTGCCAACTCGGGCTGCTTTGAGAGTGCCCATGGTGCTCTGCAAACTGAGACCAGAAACGTGGTGTTCTGAGTATTGTTTTCCCGGTCAGAAGCCTTTGTCAGTGTCAGGTCGGCCCTTGTTCCACAGGGGCAGGCTGCCTGCTGGATTTCCACGAATATCAAGATGCCGCCCAGGGACAAGCTGCCACCTGTGCCAACTCGGGCTGGTTTGAGAGTGCCCATGGAGCTCTGCAAACTGAGACCTGGAACGTGGGGTGGTGGGTTTTGTTTCCCCGGGCAGAAGCCTTTGTCAGTACCAGGTCAGGCCTTGGCCCTTGGGGG
>NW_024037516.1:0-22596 GCF_015832195.1 Motacilla alba alba
ATATATGTATATATATTTATGTATATATAAAAATATATTAAAAGGTATTTTATATAACATGTATAATCTACATAATAAATAAAAAATATAAATGGAAATATGAATATATAATTATGAAAAATGTAATAGCCTAAAAAATTTCCACTATACTACAAGTAATACCTTGAATGTAATACTCTAAAAAATATGGTTTAAATCAAGGGGGGGGGGTTGCTTTTTATTTGGTTTGAGGCGGGGTTTTTTTATTTTAATTGATTATTTTAATTATTTTATTTTAAATAATACAGATCTTGATAGTGTTACACAGTTCTACATAGAGAGACATATAATCACGATTTAAAAAATATTTCCAGAAATATAAAATATAGATAAATAGAAGGGATAGGAAGAGATGTAATATAGAATACAGATAGCACTACACATCAATAGACATTTTAAATGGAAATGGGAATGTAAATATAAAAATTTGGCGTTTTTTCAAACTTAAATGCAGTTGAAAAGAAAGGGGTTCTTTTTGGCTTTCATTTGGGTAGAGGCAGGGTTTTGTTTTTGTTTTTTTTTTTCTTTTTCTCCTTTCGCGTTGTCGGGGGGGCATTGATTCTGGAGGGTTTTTTTGCCGGGGGCGGCTCCCGTTGCGGTGGCAGCTGCCGGTTTTTGCCGCCTTCCCCGGCGGCAGCGCCGCGGCGTGGGGTGGGGCGGGCGGCGGTGCTGCCACCCTGTGGTCAGAGCGCGGTAGTGCAGGCGAGCGGCGCTCGGCGGCCGAGCGGCGCTCGGCGGGCACGCCTGTGTGCGGCGGCGGGCGGCAGGGCGGGCGCGGCGTGTCGCGGACAGGCTTGACCTTCTCAAGATGGCGGCAAAAAAGGCGCGCAAATCGGAGGACCGCGGTCCGTCTACTGGACTGCCGGAACGGAACACCGGCGCCGGCGCGGCGCGAGCGGGATTTTCTGTGGCGCTTCGGGTACCTTGGAGACGGGCTGTGGGCTCAGCGGCGCCGCGGACGGGCGTATTTCGGCGGGTTGGTGACAGGCATTGGCGCTAAACGCCTATCTCCCTGCCGAGGTCCCCTCCCCGCCGCCCTGTTGAGTGTGGCGTGTCGCGGACTGGTTTGACCTTCTCAAGATGGCGGCAAAAAAGGCGCGCAAATCGGAGGACCGCGGTCCGTCTACTGGACTGCCCGCACGGAACACCGGCGCCGGCGCGGCGCGAGCGGGATTTTCTGTGGCGCTTCGGGTAGCTTGGAGACGGGCTGTGGGCTCAGCGGCGCCGCGGGCGGGCGTATTTCGGCGGGTTGGTGACAGGCATTGGCGCTAAACGCCTATCTCCCTGCCGAGGTCCCCTCCCCGCCGCCGTGTTGAGTGTGGCGTGTCGCGGACTGGTTTGACCTTCTCAAGATGGCGGCAAAAAGGGCGCGCAAATCCAGCTGAGCCGAGTGCAGCCGAGTGCAGCTGAAGAGCCGAGCGTAGCCGGGCGTAGCCGAGAGTAGCCGAGTGCAGCCGAAGAGCCGAGTGCAGCCGATAATAGCCGGCTTTAGCCGAAGAGCCGATAATAGCCGACCGTAGCCGAGTGCAGCCGAAGAGCGGGGCATAGCCGAGTGTTGTCGAGAACAGCCGAGTGTAGCCGAAGAGACCTAATATAGACTACAGACAGCACTACCCATCCATAGACATTTGAAATGGGAATGGCAATGTAAAAATAGGGCATGTTCTCAAACTAAAATGCTGTTTAAAAGAAAGGGGTTCTTTTTGGCTTGCATTTGCGTAGAGGCAGGGGTGTTATTTAAATCATAATAGTAGTGCCGTGCCTCTCCCGTTTCGTCCCCTTTCGTCCTGTCCCGTCTCCCCGCCTCCCAGCCATACCAGTGTAAATAAGCAAAACAGAGATATAAATATGGAAATGGGAATATAAATTGTAGATATAAAATTCAAATAAAATAAATATAAATAAAGAGAACATGCAGCATAGTTTTGTATTATATCAGGAAGATATTATAATGTTTTATGTCCATTAGATGTTTATGTAAAATATAGAAATACAGATTATAAACAGCAACGTCAACGATGTAAAAATAGGAATATATTATAAATATATAAAGATATATAGAAAAGCATAAAATAGAAATAAATACAAAATAACAGAACTAGATACACTTCATATTACCAATAATACTCTATATATCTTCTTATATTGTAATATATTATGTGTAATATATAATAGATCGATAACTATAGTATATCCGTATAAGATATATAACAAATTGTAAATTGAATATAAATATGAAGAATATAATATAAAAATAATTAAGTAGGGATAAAAATGAAGGCTTTGTTTTTTTGTTTTTTTTTTATATGGTTTTAGGCAGCTTTTTAATTTTACATGTATAACAATTATAAAACTTGAAATCTAAGTATAGAAATATAGAACAAATACATATATAAAATCTAAGTTAATATAAGTAATAAAATTAGATATTATAAGTATTAAAAATAGATATATTTTTTAGAATATATATAATTATATTTTGCTATATGCTATTTACGTCTGCAAATGGAATACATCACTATAAAATATAAATGTGAATAGAAATATGAAAAAATAGAAATATAAAAATAATTATTTTTTTTTAAATAACGGTGGGATTTTTAAAAAAAGTTTGGTTATAGGCAGGGCTTTTACTATAAATAATAAAAAAAGAAATACTGATTAAAAATATAAATCCAAATATAGACCTGTATCATAAATATATAAAGATATAGAAAAATATAAAAGGGAGAAAATTCTAAGTCTTAGAAATTGATAAAATACATAATGTAAATCATACTGTAGCTATAGTATTACATTATGATATATATGTATCTATAAATCAAATATATGAATATTAAAGAAATGTAAGTGTGAGTATAATTGTGGAAAATATAAATATAAAACTAAGTATATTTTTAAATAAAGTGGGTTTTTGTTCTTATTTGTTTAGAGGCAGGGTTTTTTTATCATTTATAATTAATATTAAAAATATGTACAGATTTTGGTTAGAGGCAGGGGTTTCGTTTTAAAGAACATATGTATTTTAGGAATAGAAATCTAAATTTAGAAATATATATATATAAATCTAATCTAAATATATTTAAATCTAAATATACAAATGTATAGATATATATACAAAAGTTTAAATATAAATAAGTATGAGCAATAGGTGTAATATAGAATAGAAATAATTTGTACTTTTATATACACTATAAATGTAAATGTGAAAAATGTAAAAAATAGTTAAATATAATTTTAAGGAAAGGGTGTTTTGAGGTTTTATTTGGTTACAGGCAGGGTGTTTTTAGTTTTCGTGCGGGTTTTTTTGGGGCATTTATTTTTGATGAGTTTTCGAAGGGGGTCGCACCTGTTGTTCTTGCCCCCCCTTCCCTCCAGGCGAGCGGCAGCCCCCGGCTGCGGCCGGCGGGAGTGCTGCCCCCTGTGGACACAGCGCGGCACTGCAGCCCCCCCGAGCCAGCGCCCCGCCCCTCGCAGCTGGGCGCCGGGGGGGCGGGGGAAGGACGGCTGCCGAGGGAGGGGAGGGCGAGGGGCGGGAGAAGCGAGCGGCGAGCGGGGCGGTGTCTGTAAATAGCGGGGAGGGGCGAAGGTGTTTCAGAAGCGTAAAGAGACGCCGTGGCTGAGGTGAATGGCGGCGGCGAGGGCCGGTTTCGGCGGGCGGCAGGGGCGCGGTCGCAGCGGTGCACGGGCCGGGGGCATGCGAGCGGCGTCGGAACAGGGCTGCACCCCCCCTAGCCCCCGCGCGCGCCCCGCTCCAGACGGTGGAGGCGACCGTGTGCCGGAAAATCCCGGCGGGGCGGCGCCGGTCCGGCGTGCAGGCGGTGCGAGCCGTGCGGAGTCGAGGGGGGCTTTGCCGGGCCGGCGGGCGGAAGAGGCGGCGCGGGCGCTGCGCTGGTCCCGGCCGGTGCCGGTCGCTCTGTCCGCTCCCCGCGAGGAGAACGAGCCAACGTCCCGTCACGTTTCAGCAATACCAAATCACCTCATCTCTTCTTAATCCAGGCAGGCCCTGCGACGACGGCGTCGGCCTCCGAGCGCAGCCGAAGCGTGCGCCCCGAGGAGCCGGGCATTCTTAGGAGAATGGTGAGTAGCAGAATTTTCGGGTTTTGGCCGCTGTGGATGCTGGGCTGCAAGGTGTCACAAAGGATGCGGGCTGAGGAGGGTAGGCTGGAGGGTGACAGAGGATCGGGTAGCTGAGAGGCAGAAGGAATCTTTAGGAGCGACTGGGGGGTCCAGATTGTCACAGAGATGCTGAGAGGCTACTCTAGGGAACTTGAGGGTGACAAGAAGAGGCTTGGGGAGAGCCTTGAGGGGAAAAGTGGGGGGTGCCTGAGGGTGACAGGTGAACCAGCACTCACACCTCCCCTAACCTCACCCTAAAAACCAACCCTACCCGGGTGGAGAGCGTCCATCGGAGGTTAGGAGGCCAAGGGACAACGTTGCAGGGCTTGGGGTGACACACAGACATTCCGGGCTGAGGGGCAAAGAGGGGGGGTTTGACAAGTGGGCAGCTTACACTGAGGGTTAGGGGTAAAAAGGACAGGACCCAGAGTAATAGGTAAGGTTAGGCTACAGTTGCAGAAGCCCTCACCCCAACCCTAAGCTCACCCCAAACAGCACCCCTAGGACACCAGTTTTCCCCAACAACAGCACAAGGCAGCGACCGTAGTAAAAAGGTAGCGATGATGTTTGTGGGCTAGACAGTGAAAGGTAGGAGTTGGGGGATGTGCATTTTTTAGGGCTTTTTTCAGGGGTTGCAAAGGATATTTTAGGGTTGTGTTTGTGGGAGTTTTTTAGGGATTTTCTGGGAACGTTTAGGATAATTTTAGGGCTCTTTCAGGGCTTTTAAGAGGTCTTTTTAGGGTATTTTAAGGGCTTTCTTAGTAGTTTTTAGAATTTTTAGGGGGGTTTCTGAGTCTTCTTGGGGCTTTTTTAGGACTATTGAGGGTATGTGGAGGACTTTTTTAGATATAGGGTATTTCTACAGTTTCTGAGGGAATTTTTAGGTCTGTTTTAAAGGTCTTGTCAGGGCATTTTAAGGATTTTTGGGCTATTTTTGAGCTCTTTTAGGACTATTTAGGGGATATTTAGGGGTTGTTGGGGTGTTCTGGGGTTTTTAAAAGTAGGGTATTTTTAGTGTATTTTAAGGGTATTCTTTGGGGGGTTTTAGGACATTTTGAAGATTAGGGCTTTTTTTAGGGAATTTTTAGGGTTTTCTGGGGTCTTTTCACAGCACGAAACACAGAGGCCGAAGGGCAGCTGAGAAGGGGCTTGAGGGTGACACAGAGCCTGAAGGCTGGGGCGTAGAGGGAGGGATTTAGGGGTAAAGGGAGAGGACCTGAGGGCTGGACAGTCCAGTGGAAATCAGGGCTACAGGGTACAGCTTAGGAGGCAAGTTCAGGTACACACACCCCAGCCCTGACTTCACCCTAAGCAGTCCCCCTACCAACAGCCTTTTCCCCCAACAGCAGCACAACACAGCAACCCCAACAGTGAGACCACACCGCAACCCTCCCGGTGTGACAAGACAGCAACCCTCACACCAGGACAATGACAGAACCCTCAGAGGACAACAAGTACCACTGCAAAAAGATAGGGACGACATCTGAGGGCTAGAGAGCAATAGGTAGAGTTTGGAGGCTGAGCATGTTTTTTTTGAGGTTTGTTCCAGAACTTTTAAACATACTTAGGGGATTTTGGAAGGTTTTTTAGGACTTGTCTGGGATTTTTTAGGGTATTGTTGGGGGTTTTTCAAAGCTATTTTAGGAATCTTTAGCATATTTTGAAGATTACGGGCAGGGTCAGAGGACACACCCTCTGAAAAGGCAAAGTTTTAGGGCTGCAATGCATTAGAAAGGGGCCAGCGGCAGCACAGCGGGTCCTGTCCCCCGCTCTCGGTCCGAAAGTCGTAAGTTTTAGACCCAGCTAAGTCCTTGCGGTCAAAGTTAGGGTTAGATGCCCTTAGCTTTGGTCTGTGAGAAATTCCACACAGGAAAACTCACACCCCGAGTTTCCCGATGCCAGTTTGCAGGAGGCGCTCAGCAAACTGCCAGGGCAGCCCGAGTTCTAGGCGGGGGCAGCTCCACTCCGGGAGAGATCCCGCGCCGTTCGGAAGCGGAGCAGGCATAGGCCCCCGGACAGGAACGCCAGCCCTTTTCCCCATAAAGCCAAACTCACCCCCGCCGCGTGCGGACGTCCGTTCACAAGAGGCCCGTGGCACTCCAAGGGCAGCGAGAGTTCTCGGCTTCGGCAGCTGCGGTCTGCCAGAAATCGTTTGCCGTCTGCAGTTTTGGAGGCAGAATCCCAGTTTTGGCCCTGGGCACGCAGAAGGGAAAGACTGTTAATTTCCTTGGAAAGGAAAGTCTAGCACCACATTGTTTAAGGGGCAGATGAAGGGCTGTGTAGGGGAGGGAACTTTCTTCACAGGACCTTTCTTCACCTCACCCCCCAGTCCAAGGTCTAGCAGCACCCCGTGTGACCAGCTGCTTTCAGGGGGTTCCCCGGGCACACCCGCACAGGGAGATGCTAGTCCAGAGGGGCTAACGGGGGTATCCCGAGCGTCCCTCCCAGAGCTACGGTCGGAGCATCCAGCAGGGACAGGGGAGCAGCCGGACCCACCCGGGCACGGAGCATCGCTTCGAGAAAATGCCAAGAGAAGAACCCTCTCGCCAAGGGGCGGCACCTGAGCGGGCCGGGCAGCATGTGGGGTTCCAGGGGAGAGCTTTCAACTTTCCCCTTTTACTGTGTCAGTCCCTCCCCAGAGCCTTCAGACCCTCCACAGCACTCCCAGAAAAGAGAGGGGTTATTAGGAGAAAAGGGGTTTAAATGGAGGGAAAAAGCTTCCCTTTCCCCTATTTTTTGTGTTCAAATTGTGAGGGAATCTGCTTCCCCTGCAATTTTAATGGTCTCAGTTGAAAGAATCCTGCCTTTTCTATGCTGTTAGGGGGGCTAATTGACAGGGAGTCACCATTTTCCATTATTTTCCAGTTTAAATAGAAGGGGAAAACCTTAACGATGTTTTTTATGGGTTTGATTTAAGGGTAACCACCCTCTTTTTTGTTTTCCTAAGGCTTAAACTGAGGGGGATGCCCAGCTATCTCTCCTTCTTAAGGGTTTGGATTGAGGGAAAAATCCCTATTTTTTTCATCACTGGAGAGATTTACAGTAAGAAAACCTGCTCTTTTCCCAATATTTTAGGGGATTAAATTAAAGGGCAGAAGGCATTTATTTGCCATTGTATCAGTTTCAGTGGAGGCAACTGCCCCATTTTCTCATTTGAAGGGGTTCACTTGAAGGAAGCTCTGCCTTTTTCAGCATTTTAAGGGTTTAAATGTGCATTTCAGGGCACTTCTTTCTGTGCCCTAGGACCAGATATCTCAGAGAAGGGTGAGCCTGGCACGTACCTAACCCTTACACTGCCTGGGAGGCGATTATTTTTCTTATTTTTGTTTATAATGTAGATAGCCCTAACTAATTAGAGGTCCCAAGCAGACTTAGACTATTCCCTCCAACTGCACACCGATGGTTGTGGCGTACAGGTATTTATAGGGGTACACATAAGCTTTTCTCAGCAGTTTCTATTCCCGATTTTTACGTCACAATTCTATACACTATTGTGAGTTAGTTTTCTCAGGATGTACCCCAGAAAGGAGTATCCCCAGATGGTGGGGTCCGACTTCCGAAAGAAGAAAGAGGCCTCCCAGCTGGTGCGGTCCGGACTCCAGATGTGGGTCCACCTTTTAATTACAAGGACTATAAATCTTGTAACAGTGATGTCCAGCTTCCCTTGGTTGAAGCCATCAATCCTTGGGTTGATGTCCATCTTCCTTTCTTAAGCTGCTTTTTACTGTTTTGCTAAGGTGTTGAGATAAGCATATTTCCTTTACATATATTCTAAACTTATATTTTCAAAGCTCCTTACTACAAGTAATATTCTAAAATTATACTTCAAAAGGTTATTATTGCAAAGCTGTTAAATGCTTAGCTACGTGCAGAAAGTTCCTGTCCAGCAGCAACATCTTTAAAGCTTTAATTCAGATGCTATAACAGTTAATTGCAAACAAAGGATAAGTTCAAAGGCCTTCTTCCATGCTTTACTACCTCAGTTATTTTTTAAGAATTCATCCTCTAATTGTCCCATGATCAGTTTCTACACATATCACAATCACAAGTATACACGCTGCCTGTATGTACCTGACACGAAACACAGCTTTGTATCTCACACGGATCCTTTGGGAGATAGTGTTTCTGGTTACGTTTCTTTTTTGCCTTCACGTTTCTTACTAGGTGGTATTTTTATTTTGGTAGTTTGAGGCCTTTTGGGGTTTATTGTGTTAGGAATATTTTTTTTGCTTGTTGCTAATTTAAGTTTATGTGTGCTATTTAAAAGCCAGCTCCACTTGAGCTGTGGGGAACTAGGAGCATATCTGTTCTGATCTTCCTCTCACCTTTCTTCCCACAGCTGTTTCTGTACTCCTGACTTCCCGTCACGCCAGGGACACGTGGCTTGGAGCACAGCAGCCGGATTCCTCACTTAGCCGTGTCAGCTTGGTGCAGGTTACGAATTACAGGGTGACTTGGAAACCCAGAAACAAAGGGAAGAAGCTGGTATGTCTCTTAGCAGGGGGAAAAAAAAAACAAAAACCCAAAAAAACCCCAAAAAACAAAAAAAAAAAAAAAAACCAAAACAAAAAAACAAAAAAAAAACCAAAAACAAAAACAAAAACAAAAAAAAAAAAAACAAAAACAAAAAAAAAAAAAAAAAACAACAAACCAAAAAAAAAACCCCTACATCAGGGCAATAATTCAGGGGACTAACACTTCATCTTTAACTTTCTTCTGTGCTCAGTCCTCATCGCCGGGAGCCGTGAAAGCCCCCTGAGCTGTAGGTCTCATACAGACCTACCTCGTTTGGTCCAAAAAATCAGTATTTTATTACTGTGTGCACACTCAGGGGGAAGATTTTATCCCATATCCCTCAGAGGGACATTAAACCTCCAGTTTCCCTTTTCTTGAACAGTTTGAGAGAGGATATTACTTATGTAATTTTTACTGCAGGCATTTGATCTTTTTGAAGACCGTTTGTGCGTGTGCGTGCCCCTAATAGCTGTCCCCTCTCTAACACAGGATGGGGGAGAAAGGCTGCAGAGCTTCCTGCAACGGGCTGCGAGCGCAAAGAGCGAGGAGGCAGCGGAAGACCGGACTCAGGAATCGGAACGGTTTTCTTGGGTTTAAGAAGCTCGAATGGCGCTTCAAGACATTTATATCAGACCTGGTTTAATTTCATTACCCTTTTTTTTTACATCCACAAAAAAACCCCAGCCCTCCCCCCCCCCACCTCCAGGATCCATCGCTGCTGCTGCCGTGCGTGACGAGAAGCCGTCTTCCCTCTGCCCGGAGCAGCTGAGAGATGGAGCAGCACCCCAAAGGACTTTCTGCTCAGTGATTATAGCTGAGTTTTAGTGGGAATTCTCTGAGCAATCTGGTGGATTGTGCTTGAACGTGGCCGTGAGGGTAGCTGAGCACGGCAGTCCGGATCTGCGAGCCGCGGTGCCGGAGCTCTTTGAAAGGTCGTGGGGGATGCATTCATTCCATTGAATCCCGGCCCTGTGCTGTGCCCAGGCCCTTTGTACAAAGAGTGTACGGGGAGAAACCAGAACTGCACGTTGCTTGCGATACGTATGGAGTTTTGAAAGCTTTAGTTCTAGCTAATAAAAGAAGTTAGTTTGAAAAAAAGCCAAATAATTTGTTTTTTTTTCCTTCAACGTGATACTCTTTGGTGGTGTACGGTGTGTTGTCTTCTTTTTTGGTGTTGTTAACTCTGTGTCATTTGTTTTTTGAGTGAAGATAACTCTGTGGATGGCTTGGTTTGTATTTGAGGCAGAATTAATTTCAACAGGTTTCTTTAATAGACTTCTGAGATGTATTGCTGGGATTTTGGCTTAGTTTATCGTAGGTATAAACACAGAGATTTGGTAGGGGCAGCTCGGCTGCTGGAGTTTTGGGTGTTTAAGTGATTGGATGGCTTTTGTTACCTGCAGTTTTTAATTTTTGAAAGGTTTTTTTACGTAGTGGCTTAAGGTGGTTTTTAGAATTAATTGTCTTGCTTCATGTTGTGTGCAGCCGGTGGGGGGGGGGGGGGGGGGGGGTTTAGTTTTCTTTTTGGGGACAGGAGCATTTATATGGTGGGTGTTTATAGGCAGTATATATTTTTTTAAAATTTTAGCAGTGATATTTTTTGACATTTTAATAGCTTAGAATTTTTTTTATGCTTTTCATTAGTTTTTTTTAAATTTAAAATTATTTCTACAGATTATTGTTCATTACTTGTGAGTTAGCATAAAGGTAGAGCTTCGGGGGTCTTTTTAGTAATGTTTAGGGTCAGTTGTACAGTCTGGAGTTTAGGGAGCTGGTTTGATTTATTTTGTACAGGTTTTTGTTTTTCTTAGCAGTTCTTTCCTTTTGGATGTGTATTGGAGTTTTTTGGGTTTCTGAGAAATTGATTGAGGAGGAAGTTTATGATGAGGAAGCACGGAGGTTTTGGGCTAGCTCTAATGGGATTTTTACATTTCTTTATAGATGGGTTTGTTTGAGTTTCTAATCGGGGGAAGCCTTGTGGGATCTCCGCTCTGTTGGCAACAGGAGCGGGCTCTGTTTTTCTGTGTTGTGCTGGGATGTGAGCGCGTGGCGGTGCCGAGGAGGGTGCAGCATTTTTGTGGTTCTGATGTGTTAGGTTAGTGAATTTATGGGGTTCGATATCTAGTTTAAAATAGAAAGAAATATCCATTTAAAAAGATCACATTATAAGGGTAAACATAAGAATCGAAACAAATCAAACTGTAATATATAGTATGTTCTTGTAACCTGGTATAACATATACAAAACACAGTCTATTCTATATACGCAAAAATATCTAACTATAGATCGTAAATATAAAAATAATGACATACAGTTTAAAATAAACGGGGCGTTTTTTTGGTTTTTATTAGTTGATAGGCAGGTTTTTTACTCAGTAACATAAATAGAAATAATCTAAAAATACAAATCCAAAGATCCAAATATATCTATAATGATATCTATAAATATTACCTATGAATTAATAGAAGTAAGAGAGATATCTAAGAATAGTATGTACATATATATGTATATATATTTATGTATATATAAAAATATATTAAAAGGTATTTTATATAACATGTATAATCTACATAATAAATAAAAAATATAAATGGAAATATGAATATATAATTATGAAAAATGTAATAGCCTAAAAAATTTCCACTATACTACAAGTAATACCTTGAATGTAATACTCTAAAAAATATGGTTTAAATCAAGGGGGGGGGGGGGGGGGTTGCTTTTTATTTGGTTTGAGGCGGGGTTTTTTATTTTAATTGATTATTTTAATTATTTTATTTTAAATAATACAGATCTTGATAGTGTTACACAGTTCTACATAGAGAGACATATAATCACGATTTAAAAAATATTTCCAGAAATATAAAATATAGATAAATAGAAGGGATAGGAAGAGATGTAATATAGAATACAGATAGCACTACACATCAATAGACATTTTAAATGTAAATGGGAATGTAAATATAAAAATATGGCGTTTTTTCAAACTTAAATGCAGTTGAAAAGAAAGGGGTTCTTTTTGGCTTTCATTTGGGTAGAGGCAGGGTTTTGGTTTTGTTTTTTTTTTTCTTTTTCTCCTTTCGCGTTGTCGGGGGGGCATTGATTCTGGAGGGTTTTTTTGCCGGGGGCGGCTCCCGTTGCGGTGGCAGCTGCCGGTTTTTGCCGCCTTCCCCGGCGGCAGCGCCGCGGCGTGGGGTGGGGCGGGCGGCGGTGCTGCCGCCCTGTGGGCAGAGCGCGGTAGTGCAGGCGAGCGGCGCTCGGCGGCCGAGCGGCGCTCGGCGGGCACGCCTGTGTGCGGCGGCGGGCGGCAGGGCGGGCGCGGCGTGTCGCGGACGGGCTTGACCTTCTCAAGATGGCGGCAAAAAAGGCGCGCAAATCGGAGGACCGCGGTGCGTCTACTGGACTGCCGGAACGGAACACCGGCGCCGGCGCGGCGCGAGCGGGATTTTCTGTGGTGCTTCGGCTAGCTTGGAGACGGGCTGTGGGCTCAGCGGCGCCGCGGACGGGCGTATTTCGGCGGGTTTGTGACAGGCATTGGCGCTAAACGCCTATCTCCCTGCCGAGGTCCCCTCCCCGCCGCCCTGTTGAGTGTGGCGTGTCGCGGACTGGTTTGACCTTCTCAAGATGGCGGCAAAAAAGGCGCGCAAATCGGAGGACCGCGGTGCGTCTACTGGACTGCCCGCACGGAACACCGGCGCCGGCGCGGCGCGAGCGGGATTTTCTGTGGCGCTTCGGCTAGCTTGGAGACGGGCTGTGGGCTCAGCGGCGCCGCGGGCGGGCGTATTTCGGCGGGTTTGTGACAGGCATTGGCGCTAAACGCCTATCTCCCTGCCGAGGTCCCCTCCCCGCCGCCCTGTTGAGTGTGGCGTGTCGCGGACTGGTTTGACCTTCTCAAGATGGCGGCAAAAAGGGCGCGCAAATCCAGCTGAGCCGAGTGCAGCCGAGTGCAGCTGAAGAGCCGAGCGTAGCCGGGCGTAGCCGAGAGTAGCCGAATGCAGCCGAAGAGCCGAGCGTAGCCGACGGTAGCCGAGTGCAGCTGAAGAGCCGAGTGCAGCCGATAATAGCCGGCTTTAGCCGAAGAGCCGATAATAGCCGACCGTAGCCGAGTGCAGCCGAAGAGCGGGGCATAGCCGAGTGTTGTCGAGAACAGCCGAGTGTAGCCGAAGAGACCTAATATAGACTACAGACAGCACTACCCATCCATAGACATTTGAAATGGGAATGGCAATGTAAAAATAGGGCATGTTCTCAAACTAAAATGCTGTTTAAAAGAAAGGCGTTCTTTTTGGCTTGCATTTGCGTAGAGGCAGGGGTGTTATTTAAATCATAATAGTAGTGCCGTGCCTCTCCCGTTTCGTCCCCTTTCGTCCTGTCCCGTCTCCCCGCCTCCCAGCCATACCAGTGTAAATAAGCAAAACAGAGATATAAATATGGAAATGGGAATATAAATTGTAGATATAAAATTCAAATAAAATAAATATAAATAAAGAGAACATGCAGCATAGTTTTGTATTATATCAGGAAGATATTATAATGTTTTATGTCCATTAGATGTTTATGTAAAATATAGAAATACAGATTATAAACAGCAACGTCAACGATGTAAAAATAGGAATATATTATAAATATATAAAGATATATAGAAAAGCATAAAATAGAAATAAATACAAAATAACAGAACTAGATACACTTCATATTACCAATAATACTCTATATATCTTCTTATATTGTAATATATTATGTGTAATATATAATAGATCGATAACTATAGTATATCCGTATAAGATATATAACAAATTGTAAATTGAATATAAATATGAAGAATATAATATAAAAATAATTAAGTAGGGATAAAAATGAAGGCTTTGTTGTTTTGGTTTTTTTTTATATGGTTTTAGGCAGCTTTTTAATTTTACATGTATAACAATTATAAAACTTGAAATCTAAGTATAGAAATATAGAACAAATACATATATAAAATCTAAGTTAATATAAGTAATAAAATTAGATATTATAAGTATTAAAAATAGATATATTTTTTAGAATATATATAATTATATTTTGCTATATGCTATTTACGTCTGCAAATGGAATACATCACTATAAAATATAAATGTGAATAGAAATATGAAAAAATAGAAATATAAAAATAATTATTTTTTTTTAAATAACGGTGGGATTTTTAAAAAAAGTTTGGTTATAGGCAGGGCTTTTACTATAAATAATAAAAAAAGAAATACTGATTAAAAATATAAATCCAAATATAGACCTGTATCATAAATATATAAAGATATAGAAAAATATAAAAGGGAGAAAATTCTAAGTCTTAGAAATTGATAAAATACATAATGTAAATCATACTGTAGCTATAGTATTACATTATGATATATATGTATCTATAAATCAAATATATGAATATTAAAGAAATGTAAGTGTGAGTATAATTATGGAAAATATAAATATAAAACTAAGTATATTTTTAAATAAAGTGGGTTTTTGTTCTTATTTGTTTAGAGGCAGGGGTTTTTTTAATAATTTATAATTAATATTAAAAATATGGACAGATTTTGGTTAGAGGCAGGGGTTTCGTTTTAAAGAACATATGTATTTTAGGAATAGAAATCTAAATTTAGAAATATATATATATAAATCTAATCTAAATATATTTAAATCTAAATATACAAATGTATAGATATATATACAAAAGTTTAAATATAAATAAGTATGAGCAATAGGTGTAATATAGAATAGAAATAATTTGTACTTTTATATACACTATAAATGTGAATCTGAAAAATGTAAAAAATAGTTAAATATAATTTTAAGGAAAGGGTGTTTTGAGGTTTTATTTGGTTACAGGCAGGGTGTTTTTAGTTTTCGTGCGGGTTTTTTTGGGGCATTTATTTTTGATGAGTTTTCGAAGGGGGTCGCACCTGTTGTTCTTGCCCCCCTTCCCTCCAGGCGAGCGGCAGCCCCCGGCTGCGGCCGGCGGGAGTGCTGCCCCCTGTGGACACAGCGCGGCACTGCAGCCCCCCCGAGCCAGCGCCCCGCCCCTCGCAGCTGGGCGCCGGGGGGGCGGGGGAAGGACGGCTGCCGAGGGAGGGGAGGGCGAGGGGCGGGAGAAGCGAGCGGCGAGCGGGGCGGTGTCTGTAAATAGCGGGGAGGGGCGAAGGTGTTTCAGAAGCGTAAAGAGACGCCGTGGCTGAGGTGAATGGCGGCGGCGAGGGCGGCCCGGCGGGGCCGGTTTCGGCGGGCGGCAGGGGCGCGGTCGCAGCGGTGCACGGGCCGGGGGCATGCGAGCGGCGTCGGAACAGGGCTGCACCCCCCCTAGCCCCCGCGCGCGCCCCGCTCCAGACGGTGGAGGCGACCGCGTGCCGGAAAATCCCGGCGGGGCGGCGCCGGTCCGGCGTGCAGGCGGTGCGAGCCGTGCGGAGTCGAGGGGGGCTTTGCCGGGCCGGCGGGCGGAAGAGGCGGCGCGGGCGCTGCGCTGGTCCCGGCCGGTGCCGGTCGCTCTGTCCGCTCCCCGCGAGGAGAACGAGCCAACGTCCCGTCACGTTTCAGCAATACCAAATCACCTCATCTCTTCTTAATCCAGGCAGGCTCTGCGACGACGGCGTCGGCCTCCGAGCGCAGCCGAAGCGTGCGCCCCGAGGAGCCCGGCATTCTTAGGAGAATGGTGAGTAGCAGAATTTTCGGGTTTTGGCCGCTGTGGATGCTGGGCTGCAAGGTGTCACAAAGGATGCGGGCTGAGGAGGGTAGGCTGGAGGGTGACAGAGGATCGGGTAGCTGAGAGGCAGAAGGAATCTTTAGGAGCGACTGGGGGGTCCAGATTGTCACAGAGATGCTGAGAGGCTACTCTAGGGAACTTGAGGGTGACAAGAAGAGGCTTGGGGAGAGCCTTGAGGGGAAAAGTGGGGGGTGCCTGAGGGTGACAGGTGAACCAGCACTCACACCTCCCCTAACCTCACCCTAAAAACCAACCCTACCCGGGTGGAGAGCGTCCATCGGAGGTTAGGAGGCCAAGGGACAACGTTGCAGGGCTTGGGGTGACACACAGACATTCCGGGCTGAGGGGCAAAGAGGGGGGGTTTGACAAGTGGGCAGCTTACACTGAGGGTTAGGGGTAAAAAGGACAGGACCCAGAGTAATAGGTAAGGTTAGGCTACAGTTGCAGAAGCCCTCACCCCAACCCTAAGCTCACCCCAAACAGCACCCCTAGGACACCAGTTTTCCCCAACAACAGCACAAGGCAGCGACCGTAGTAAAAAGGTAGCGATGATGTTTGTGGGCTAGACAGTGAAAGGTAGGAGTTGGGGGATGTGCATTTTTTAGGGCTTTTTTCAGGGGTTGCAAAGGATATTTTAGGGTTGTGTTTGTGGGAGTTTTTTAGGGATTTTCTGGGAACGTTTAGGATAATTTTAGGGCTCTTTCAGGGCTTTTAAGAGGTCTTTTTAGGGTATTTTAAGGGCTTTCTTAGTAGTTTTTAGAATTTTTAGGGGGGTTTCTGAGTCTTCTTGGGGCTTTTTTAGGACTATTGAGGGTATGTGGAGGACTTTTTTAGATATAGGGTATTTCTACAGTTTCTGAGGGAATTTTTTAGGTCTGTTTTAAAGGTCTTGTCAGGGCATTTTAAGGATTTTTGGGCTATTTTTGAGCTCTTTTAGGACTATTTAGGGGATATTTAGGGGTTGTTAGGGGTGTTCTGGGGTTTTTAAAAGTAGGGTATTTTTAGTGTATTTTAAGGGTATTCTTTGGGGGTTTTAGGACATTTTGAAGATTAGGGCTTTTTTTAGGGAATTCTTAGGGTTTTCTGGGGTCTTTTCACAGCACGAAACACAGAGGCCGAAGGGCAGCTGAGAAGGGGCTTGAGGGTGACACAGAGCCTGAAGGCTGGGGCGTAGAGGGAGGGATTTAGGGGTAAAGGGAGAGGACCTGAGGGCTGGACAGTCCAGTGGAAATCAGGGCTACAGGGTACAGCTTAGGAGGCAAGTTCAGGTACACACACCCCCAGCCCTGACTTCACCCTAAGCAGTCCCCCTACCAACAGCCTTTTCCCCCAACAGCAGCACAACACAGCAACCCCAACAGTGAGACCACACCGCAACCCTCCCGGTGTGACAAGACAGCAACCCTCACACCAGGACAATGACAGAACCCTCAGAGGACAACAAGTACCACTGCAAAAGATAGGGACGACATCTGAGGGCTAGAGAGCAATAGTTAGAGTTTGGAGGCTGAGCATGTTTTTTTTGAGGTTTGTTCCAGAACTTTTAAACATACTTAGGGGATTTTGGAAGGTTTTTTAGGACTTGTCTGGGATTTTTTTAGGGTATTGTTGGGGGTTTTTCAAAGCTATTTTAGGAATCTTTAGCATATTTTGAAGATTACGGGCAGGGTCAGAGGACACACCCTCTGAAAAGGCAAAGTTTTAGGGCTGCAATGCATTAGAAAGGGGCCAGCGGCAGCACAGCGGGTCCTGTCCCCCGCTCTCGGTCCGAAAGTCGTAAGTTTTAGACCCAGCTAAGTCCTTGCGGTCAAAGTTAGGGTTAGATGCCCTTAGCTTTGGTCTGTGAGAAATTCCACACAGGAAAACTCACACCCCGAGTTTCCCGATGCCAGTTTGCAGGAGGCGCTCAGCAAACTGCCAGGGCAGCCCGAGTTCTAGGCGGGGGCAGCTCCACTCCGGGAGAGATCCCGCGCCGTTCGGAAGCGGAGCAGGCATAGGCCCCCGGACAGGAACGCCAGCCCTTTTCCCCATAAAGCCCAAACTCACCCCCGCCGCGTGCGGACGTCCGTTCACAAGAGGCCCGTGGCACTCCAAGGGCAGCGAGAGTTCTCGGCTTCGGCAGCTGCGGTCTGCCAGAAATCGTTTGCCGTCTGCAGTTTTGGAGGCAGAATCCCAGTTTTGGCCCTGGGCACGCAGAAGGGAAAGACTGTTAATTTCCTTGGAAAGGAAAGTCTAGCACCACATTGTTTAAGGGGCAGATGAAGGGCTGTGTAGGGGAGGGAACTTTCTTCACAGGACCTTTCTTCACCTCACCCCCCCAGTCCAAGGTCTAGCAGCACCCCGTGTGACCAGCTGCTTTCAGGGGGTTCCCCGGGCATATCTGCACAGGGAGATGCTAGTCCAGAGGGGCTAACGGGGGTATCCCGAGCGTCCCTCCCAGAGCTACGGTCGGAGCATCCAGCAGGGACAGGGGAGCAGCCGGACCCACCCGGGCACGGAGCATCGCTTCGAGAAAATGCCAAGAGAAGAACCCTCTCGCCAAGGGGCGGCACCTGAGCGGGCCGGGCAGCATGTGGGGTTCCAGGGGAGAGCTTTCAACTTTCCCCTTTTACTGTGTCAGTCCCTCCCCAGAGCCTTCAGACCCTCCACAGTACTCCCAGAAAAGAGAGGGGTTATTAGGAGAAAAGGGGTTTAAAAGGAGGGAAAAAGCTTCCCTTTCCCCTATTTTTTGTGTTCAAATTGTGAGGGAATCTGCTTCCCCTGCAATTTTAATGGTCTCAGTTGAAAGAATCCTGCCTTTTTCTATGCTGTTAGGGGGCTAATTGACAGGGAGTCACCATTTTCCATTATTTTCCAGTTTAAATAGAAGGGGAAAACCTTAACGATGTTTTTTATGGGTTTGATTTAAGGGTAACCACCCTCTTTTTTGTTTTCCTAAGGCTTAAACTGAGGGGATGCCCAGCTATCTCTCCTTCTTAAGGTTTGGATTGAGGGAAAAATCCCTATTTTTTTCATCACTGGAGAGATTTACAGTAAGAAAACCTGATCTTTTCCAAATATTTTAGGGGATTAAATTAAAGGGCAGAAGGCATTTATTTGCCATTGTATCAGTTTCAGTGGAGGCAACTGCCCCATTTTCTCATTTGAAGGGGTTCACTTGAAGGAAGCTCTGCCTTTTTCAGCATTTTAAGGTTTAAATGTGCATTTCAGGGCACTTCTTTCTGTGCCCTAGGACCAGATATCTCAGAGAAGGGTGAGCCTGGCACGTACCTAACCCTTACACTGCCTGGGAGGCGATTATTTTTCTTATTTTTGTTTATAATGTAGATAGCCCTAATTAGAGGTCCCAAGCAGACTTAGACTATTCCCTCCAACTGCACACCGATGGTTGTGGCGTACAGGTATTTATAGGGGTACACATAAGCTTTTCTCAGCAGTTTCTATTCCCGATTTTTACGTCAACAATTCTGTACACTATTGTGAGTTAGTTTTCTCAGGATGTACCCCAGAAAGGAGTATCCCCAGATGGTGGGGTCCGACTTCCGAAAGAAGAAAGAGGCCTCCCAGCTGGTGCGGTCCGGACTCCAGATGTGGGTCCACCTTTTAATTACAAAGACTATAAATCTTGTAACAGTGATGTCCAGCTTCCCTTGGTTGAAGCCATCAATCCTTGGGTTGATGTCCATCTTCCTTTCTTAAGCTGCTTTTTACTGTTTTGCTAAGGTGTTGAGATAAGCATATTTCCTTTACATATATTCTAAACTTATATTTCAAAGCTCCTTACTACAAGTAATATTCTAAAATTATACTTCAAAAGGTTATTATTGCAAAGCTGTTAAATGCTTAGCTACGTGCAGAAAGTTCCTGTCCAGCAGCAACATCTTTAAAGCTTTAATTCAGATGCTATAACAGTTAATTGCAAACAAAGGATAAGTTCAAAGGCCTTCTTCCATGCTTTACTACCTCAGTTATTTTTTAAGAATTCATCCTCTAATTGTCCCATGATCAGTTTCTACACATATCACAATCACAAGTATACACGCTGCCTGTATGTACCTGACACGAAACACAGCTTTGTATCTCACACGGATCCTTTGGGAGATAGTGTTTCTGGTTACGTTTCTTTTTTGCCTTCACGTTTCTTACTAGGTGGTATTTTTATTTTGGTAGTTTGAGGCCTTTTGGGGTTTATTGTGTTAGGAATATTTTTTTTGCTTGTTGCTAATTTAAGTTTATGTGTGCTATTTAAAAGCCAGCTCCACTTGAGCTGTGGGGAACTAGGAGCATATCTGTTCTGATCTTCCTCTCACCTTTCTTCCCACAGCTGTTTCTGTACTCCTGACTTCCCGTCACGCCAGGGACACGTGGCTTGGAGCACAGCAGCCGGATTCCTCACTTAGCCGTGTCAGCTTGGTGCAGGTTACGAATTACAGGGTGACTTGGAAACCCAGAAACAAAGGGAAGAAGCTGGTATGTCTCTTAGCAGGGGGAAAAAAAAAAACAAAAACCCAAAAAAAACCCCAAAAAACAAAAAAAAAAAAAAAAAACCAAAACAAAAAACAAAACAAAAAAAAAAAAACAAAAACACAAAAAAAAAAACAAAAAACAAAAAACAAAAAAAAAAACAAAAAAAAAACAAACCAAAAAAAACCCCTACATCAGGGCAATAATTCAGGGGACTAACACTTCATCTTTAACTTTCTTCTGTGCTCAGTCCTCATCGCCGGGAGCCGTGAAAGCCCCCTGAGCTGTAGGTCTCATACAGACCTACCTCGTTTGGTCCAAAAAATCAGTATTTTATTACTGTGTGCACACTCAGGGGGAAGATTTTATCCCATATCCCTCAGAGGGACATTAAACCTCCAGTTTCCCTTTTCTTGAACAGTTTGAGAGAGGATATTACTTATGTAATTTTTACTGCAGGCATTTGATCTTTTTGAAGACCGTTTTGTGCGTGTGCGTGCCCCTAATAGCTGTCCCCTCTCTAACACAGGATGGGGAAGAAAGCTGCAGAGCTTCCTGCAACGGGCTGCGAGCGCAAAGAGCGAGGAGGCAGCGGAAGACCGGACTCAGGAATCGGAACGGTTTTCTTGGGTTTAAGAAGCTCGAATGGCGCTTCAAGACATTTATATCAGACCTGGTTTAATTTCATTACCCTTTTTTTTTACATCCACAAAAAAACCCCAGCCCTCCCCCCCCCCACCTCCAGGATCCATCGCTGCTGCTGCCGTGCGTGACGAGAAGCCGTCTTCCCTCTGCCCGGAGCAGCTGAGAGATGGAGCAGCACCCCAAAGGACTTTCTGCTCAGTGATTATAGCTGAGTTTTAGTGGGAATTCTCTGAGCAATCTGGTGGATTGTGCTTGAACGTGGCCGTGAGGGTAGCTGAGCACGGCAGTCCGGATCTGCGAGCCGCGGTGCCGGAGCTCTTTGAAAGGTCGTGGGGGATGCATTCATTCCATTGAATCCCGGCCCTGTGCTGTGCCCAGGCCCTTTGTACAAAGAGGGTACGGGGAGAAACCAGAACTGCACGTTGCTTGCGATACGTATGGAGTTTTGAAAGCTTTAGTTCTAGCTAATAAAAGAAGTTAGTTTGAAAAAAAGCCAAATAATTTATTTTTTTTTCCTTCAACGTGATACTCTTTGGTGGTGTACGGTGTGTTGTCTTCTTTTTTGGTGTTGTTAACTCTGTGTCATTTGTTTTTTGAGTGAAGATAACTCTGTGGATGGCTTGGTTTGTATTTGAGGCAGAATTAATTTCAACAGGTTTCTTTAATAGACTTCTGAGATGTATTGCTGGGATTTTGGCTTTGTTTATCGTAGGTATAAACACAGAGATTTGGTAGGGGCAGCTCGGCTGCTGGAGTTTTGGGTGTTTAAGTGATTGGATGGCTTTTGTTACCTGCAGTTTTTAATTTTGAAAGGTTTTTTTACGTAGTGGCTTAAGGTGGTTTTTAGAATTAATTGTCTTGCTTCATGTTGTGTGCAGCCGGTGTGGGGGGGGGGGGGGTTTAGTTTTCTTTTTGGGGACAGGAGCATTTATATGGTGGGTGTTTATAGGCAGTATATATTTTTTTAAAATTTTAGCAGTGATATTTTTTGACATTTTAATAGCTTAGAATTTTTTTTATGCTTTTCATTAGTTTTTTTTTTAAATTTAAAATTATTTCTACAGATTATTGTTCATTACTTGTGAGTTAGCATAAAGGTAGAGCTTCGGGGGTCTTTTTAGTAATGTTTAGGGTCAGTTGTACAGTCTGGAGTTTAGGGAGCTGGTTTGATTTATTTTGTACAGGTTTTTGTTTTTCTTAGCAGTTCTTTCCTTTTGGATGTGTATTGGAGTTTTTTGGGTTTCTGAGAAATTGGTTGAGGAGGAAGTTTATGATGAGGAAGCACGGAGGTTTTGGGCTAGCTCTAATGGGATTTTTACATTTCTTTATAGATGGGTTTGTTTGAGTTTCTAATCGGGGGAAGCCTTGTGGGATCTCCGCTCTGTTGGCAACAGGAGCGGGCTCTGTTTTTCTGTGTTGTGCTGGGATGTGAGCGCGTGGCGGTGCCGAGGAGGGTGCAGCATTTTTGTGGTTCTGATGTGTTAGGTTAGTGAATTTATGGGGTTCGATATCTAGTTTAAAATAGAAAGAAATATCCATTTAAAAAGATCACATTATAAGGGTAAACATAAGAATCGAAACAAATCAAACTGTAATATATAGTATGTTCTTGTAACCTGGTATAACATATACAAAACACAGTCTATTCTATATACGCAAAAATATCTAACTATAGATCGTAAATATAAAAATAATGACATACAGTTTAAAATAAACGGGGCGTTTTTTTGGTTTTTATTAGTTGATAGGCAGGTTTTTTACTCAGTAATGTGGGGTTTCACCCCCGGATTGGGGTGACCCCAAAAGATGGAAAAGTCCCTCCTCCAACCCGTGCCTTCGAAGAAAGACTCAGTAGTCTTCTGTTGTCCGGTCTCAAGGTTGTTTATTGTTGGTTATCTACAAGATTTTCTCCTGAACTGCTGTGGCCCGTTCAGCAGGTCAGACAAAGGCACACTGCCCTCCCAAGGGGCTGGTGCCATCTTTTATATCATATATTACGTACTACATGTTTATACTTTTTCCCCAATACCTACTATCTATATTGAATGGTGACTTTCTACTCTAAACCAATCTGTGAGTGCCAACAC
>NW_024037517.1:0-22382 GCF_015832195.1 Motacilla alba alba
ATGGAGCTCTGCAAACTGAGACCATGAACCTAGGGGTGCTTAGTTATGTATCCCGGGCAGAAGCATCTTTCAGTACCAGGTATTCCCTCGGTCCTTAGGGGCAGGCAGCCTGCTGGATTTCCACGAATATCAAGATGCCACCCAGGGACAAGCTGCCACCTGTGCCAACTCAGGCTGCTTTGAGAGTGCCAATGGTGCTCTGCAAACTGAGACCAGAAATGTGGGGTGCTGGGTTTTGTTTTCCGGGCAGAAGCCTTTGTCAGTACCAAGTAGGCCCTTGTTCCTTAGGGACAGCCTGGCAGCAAGATTTCCACGAATATCAAGATGCTGCCCAGGGACATTCTGCCACCTGTGACAACTCGGGCTGCTTTGAGAGTGCCCACGAAATTCTTCAAACTGAGAGTGGTACGTGGGTTTGTGGGTTTTGTTTTCCCGGGCAGAAACATTTGCAGTACCAGGTAGGCCCTTGGACCTTTGGGGGAGCTGCCCAGGATTTCCACGAAAATCAAGTTGCCGCCCAGGGACAAGCTGCCCATCTGTGCCAACTCGCGTTGCTTTGAGAGTGCCCACGGAGCTCTGAAAACTGTGACCAGGAGCCGTCAGTACCAAGGGCCCTCAGCCCTTAGAGGCAGTCTTTGATTTTTTGCCACCCAGGGACAAGGCATAAGCCTTCATGGAGTCATTACCAGGTCGTTTCAGATGCCTTTGGCCCTTGGGGGCAGGCTGCCTGCTGGATTTCCACGAATATCAAGATGCTGCCCAAGGAGGAGCTGCCACCTGTGGCAACTCGGGCTGCTTTGAGAGTGCCCATGGTGCTCTGCAAACTGAGACCAGAACGTGGGGTGCTGGGTTTTGTTTCTCCAGGGCATAAGCCTCTCTCAGTACCAGGTAGGCCCTTGTTCCTCAAGGGCAGGATGCCGGCTGAATTTCCACGAATATCAAGATGCTGCCCAGGGACAAGCTGCCACTTGTGCCAACTCGCGCTGCTTTGAGGGTGCCCACGGAGCTCTGCAAACTGAGACCAGGAACGTAGGGTTGTGGGTTTTGTTTTCCAGGGCAGAATCCTCTCTCAGTGCCAGGTAGGCCCTTGTTCCTTAGGGGCAGGCTGGCAGCAAGATTTCCACGAATATCACGATGCTGCCCAGGGACAAGCTGCCACCTGTGCCAACTCACGCTGCTTTGAGGGTGCCCATGGAGCTCTGCAAACTGAGACCAGGAACGTGGGGTGCTGGGTTTTGTTTTCCAGGGCAGTAGCCTTTGTCAGTGCCAGTTGGGCCCTTGTTCCTCAGGGGCAGGCTGCCGGCTGGATTTCCACGAATATCAAAATGCCGCCCAGGGACAAGCTGCCACCTGTGCCAACACGGGCAGCTTTGAGAGTGCCCATGGAGCTCTGCAAACTGAGATGTGGAACGGGGGGTGCTGGGTTTGTTTTTCCGGGGCAGAAGCCTTTGTCAGTACCAGGTAGGACCTTGGTCCTTAAGGGCAGGCTGCCGGCTGGATTTCCACGAATATCAAGATGCTGCCCAGGGTCACGTTGCCACCTGTGCCAACTCGGGCTGCTTTGAGAGCGCCCATGGAGCTCTGCAAACTGAGACCATGAACCTGGGGTGCTGAGTTTTGTTTCTCCGGGCCGAAGCATTTGCAATGCAGGTAGGCCCTTGGTCATTAAGGGCAGGCAGCCTGCTGGATTTCCACGAATATCCAGATGCTGCTTAGGGACAAGCTGCCACCTGTGCCAACTCGCGCTGCTTTGAGAGTGCCCATGGTGCTCTGCAAACTGAGACCAGAAACGTGGGGTGCTGGGTTTTGTTTGCCAGGGCAGAAGCCTTTCTCAGTACCAGGTAGGCCCTTGGCCCTTGGGGGCCAGCTGCCTGCAGGATTTCCACGAATATCAAGATGCCGCCCAGGGACAAGCTGCCACCTGTGCAAACTCGGGCTGCTTTGAGAGTGCCCACGGAGCTCTTCAAACTGACAGAAAGTATGTGGGGTTATGGGTTTTGTTTTCCCGGGCAGAAGCCTTTGTCAGTACCAAGTAGGCCCGCAGCCCTTAGAGGCAGTCTCCCTCCTGGATTTCCACGCATATCAAGATGCCACCCAGAGACAAGCTGCCACCTGTGACAACTCGGGCTGCTTTGAGAGTGCCCATGGAGCTCTGCAAAGTGAGACCAGGAACTCGCCTTGGTGAGTTTTGTTTCCCCGGGCAGAAGACTTTGTCAGTACCAGGAGGGCCCTTGTTCCTCAGGGGCAGGCTGCCGGGTGAATTTCCACGAATATCAAGATGCTGTCCAGGGACAAGCTGCCACCTGTGCCAACTCGCGCTGCTTTGAGAGTGCCAATGGTGCTCTGCAAACTGAGACCAGAAATGTGGGGTGCTGGGTTTTGTTTTCCCGGGCAGAAGCCTTTGTCAGTACCAAGTAGGCCCTTGTTACTCAGGGGCAGGCTGCCGGCTGGATTTCCACGAATATCAAGATGCTGCCCAGGGACAAGCTGCCACTTGTGCCAACTTGCGCTGCTTTGAGAGTGCCCACGGAGCTCTGCAAACTGAGACCAGGAACGTAGGGTTGTGGGTTTTGTTTCCCCAGGCAGAAGCCTTTGTCAGTACCAGGTAGGCCCTTGTTCCCTAGGGGCAGGCTGGCAGCAAGATTTCCACAAATATCAAGATGCTGCCCAGGGACAAGCTGCCACCTGTGCCAACTCGGGCTGCTTTGAGATTGCCCATGGAGCTCTGCAAACTGAGACCATGAACCTGGGGTGCTTAGTTATGTATCTCCGGGCAGAAGCATTTTCAGTGCCAGATATTCCCTCGGTCCTTAAGGGCAGGCAGCCTGCTGGATTTCCACGAATATCAAGATGCTGCCCAGGGACAAGCTGCCACCTGTGCCAACTCGCGCTGCTTTGAGAGTGCCAATGGTGCTCTGCAAACTGAGACCAGAAATGTGGGGTGCTGGGTTTTGTTTTCCCGGGCAGAAGCCTTTGTCAGTACCAAGTAGGCCCTTGTTCCTTAGGGACAGCCTGGCAGCAAGATTTCCACGAATATCAAGATGCTGCCCAGGGATATTCTGCCACCTGCGCCAACTCGGGCTGCTTTGAGAGTGCCCACGAAATTCTTCAAACTGAGATGTGGAACGTGGGTTTGTGGCTTTTGTTTTCCCGGGCAGAACTATTTGCAGTACCAGGTAGGCCCTCGGCCCTTTGGGGGAGGCTGCCTGCTGGATTTCCACGAAAATCAAGTTTCCGCCCAGGGACAAGCTGCCACCTGTGCCAACTCGCGTTGCTTTGAGAGTGCCCACGGAGCTCTGCAAACTGTGACCAGGACCGTGGGGTGCTGAGTTTTGTTTTCCAGGGCATAAGCATTTGCAATGCAGGTAGGCCCTTGGTCCTTAAGGGCAGGCAGCCTGCTGGATTTCCACGAATATCCAGATGCTGCTTAGGGACAAGCTGCCACCTGTGCCAACTCGCGCTGCTTTGAGAGTGCCCATGGTGCTCTGCAAACTGAGACCAGAAACGTGGGGTGCTGGGTTTTGTTTGCCAGGGCAGAAGCCTTTCTCAGTACCAGGTAGGCCCTTGGCCCTTGGGGGCCAGCTGCCTGCAGGATTTCCACGAATATCAAGATGCCGCCCAGGGACAAGCTGCCACCTGTGCAAACTCGGGCTGCTTTGAGAGTGCCCACGGAGCTCTTCAAACTGACAGAAAGTATGTGGGGTTCTGGGTTTTGTTTTCCCGGGCAGAAGCCTTTGTCAGTACCAAGTAGGCCCACAGCCCTTAGAGGCAGTCTCCCTCCTGGATTTCCACGCATATCAAGATGCCACCCAGAGACAAGCTGCCACCTGTGACAACTCGGGCTGCTTTGAGAGTTCCCATGGAGCTCTGCAAAGTGAGACCAGGAACTCGCCTTGGTGAGTTTTGTTTCCCCGGGCAGAAGACTTTGTCAGTACCAGGAGGGCCCTTGTTCCTCAGGGGCAGGCTGCCGGGTGAATTTCCACGAATATCAAGATGCTGTCCAGGGACAAGCTGCCACCTGTGCCAACTTGGGCTGCTTTGAGAGTGCCAATGGTGCTCTGCAAACTGAGACCAGAAATGTGGGGTGCTGGGTTTTGTTTTCCCGGGCAGAAGCCTTTGTCAGTACCAAGTAGGCCCTTGTTCCTCAGGGGCAGGCTGCCGGGTGAATTTCCACGAATATCAAGATGCTGCCCAGGGACAAGCTGCCACTTGTGCCAACTTGCGCTGCTTTGAGAGTGCCCACGGAGCTCTGTAAACTGAGACCAGGAACGTAGGGTTGTGGGTTTTGTTTCCCCAGGCAGAAGCCTTTGTCTGTACCAGGTAGGCCCTTGTTCCCTAGGGGCAGGCTGGCAGCAAGATTTCCACAAATATCAAGATGCTGCCCAGGGACAAGCTGCCACCTGTGCCAACTCGGGCTGCTTTGAGATTGCCCATGGAGCTCTGCAAACTGAGACCATGAACCTGGGGTGCTTAGTTATGTATCTCCGGGCAGAAGCATTTTCAGTGCCAGATATTCCCTCGGTCCTTAAGGGCAGGCAGCCTGCTGGATTTCCACGAATATCAAGATGCTGCCCAGGGACAAGCTGCCCACCTGTGCCAACTCGCGCTGCTTTGAGAGTGCCAATGGTGCTCTGCAAACTGAGACCAGAAATGTGGGGTGCTGGGTTTTGTTTTCCCCGGGCAGAAGCCTTTGTCAGTACCAAGTAGGCCCTTGTTCCTTAGGGACAGCCTGGCAGCAAGATTTCCACGAATATCAAGATGCTGCCCAGGGATATTCTGCCACCTGCGCCAACTCGGGCTGCTTTGAGAGTGCCCACGAAATTCTTCAAACTGAGATGTGGAACGTGGGTTTGTGGGTTTTGTTTTCCCGGGCAGAAACATTTGCAGTACCAGGTAGGCCCTCGGCCCTTTGGGGGAGGCTGGCACCAGGATTTCCACGAAAATCAAGTTTCCGCCCAGGGACAAGCTGCCATCTGTGCCAACTCGCGTTGCTTTGAGAGTGCCCACGGAGCTCTGCAAACTGTGACCAGGACCGTGGGGTGCTGAGTTTTGTTTTCCAGGGCATAAGCCTTCGTCATTACCAGGTCGTCCCTTGGCCCTTGGGGGCCGGCTGCCTGCTGGATTTCCACGAATATCAAGATGCTGCCCAAGGAGGAGCTGCCACCTGTGGCAACTCGGGCTGCTTTGAGAGTGCCCATGGTGCTCTGCAAACTGAGACCAGAAACGTGGGGTGCTGGGTTTTGTTTCCCAGGGCATAAGCCTCTCTCAGTACCAGGTAGGCCCTTGTTCCTCAGGGGCAGGATGCCGGCTGAATTTCCACAAATATCAAGATGCTGCCCAGGGACAAGCTACCACTTGTGCCAACTCGCGCTGCTTTGAGGGTGCCCACGGAGCTCGGCAAACTGAGACCAGGAACGTAGGGTTGTGGGTTTTGTTTTCCGGGCAGAATCCTCTCTCAGTGCCAGGTAGGCCCTTGTTCCTTAGGGGCAGGCTGGCAGCATAATTTCCACGAATATCAAGATGCCACTCAGGGACAAGCTGCCACCTGTGACAACTCGGGCTGCTTTGAGAGTGCCCATGGAGCTCTTCAAAGTGTGAGAAAGTACCTGGGGTTGGGTTTTGTTTTCCAGGGCAGAAGCCTTTGTCAGTAGCACGTGGGCCCTTGGCCCTCAGGGGCCAGCTGGCTGCTGGATTTCCACGAATATCAAAATGCCGCCCAGGGACAAGCTGCCACCTGTGCCAACACGGGCTGCTTTGAGAGTGCCCACAGAGCTCTTCAAACTGATGTGGAAAGGGGGGTTATGGGTTTTTTTTCCCGGGCAGAAGCCTTTGTCAGTACCAAGTAGGCCCTCAGTCCTTAGGGCAGTCTGCCTGCTGGATTTCCACGAATATCAAAATGCTGCCCAGGGTCAAGCTGCCACCTGTGACAACTCGGGCTGCTTTGAGAGTGCCCATGGAGCTCTGCAAAATGAGACCATGAACTTGCCTTGGTGAGTTTTGTTTCCCCGGGCAGAAGCATTTGTCAGTACCAGGAAGGCCCTTGTTCCTCAGGAGCAGGATGCCGGCTGAATTTCGACGAATATCAAGATGCTGCCCAGGGACAAGCTGCCACTTGTGCCAACTCGCGCTGCTTTGAGAGTGCCCATGGAGCTCTGCAAACTGAGAGCAGAAACATGGGGTGCTGGGTTTTGTTTTCCAGGGCAGTAGCCTTTGTCAGTGCCAGTTGGGCCCTTGTTCCTCAGGGACAGGCTGCCGGCTGGATTTCCACGAATATCAAAATGCCGCCCACGGACAAGCTGCCACCTGTGCCAACTCAGGCTGGTTTGAGAGTGCCCATGGAGCTCTTCAAACTGAGAGAAAGTATGTGGGGTGGTGGCTTTTGTTTTCCCGGGCAAAAGCCTTTGTCAGTACCAGGTAGGACCTTGGTCCTTAAGGGCAGGCTGCCGGCTGGATTTCCACGAATATCAAGATGCCGCCCAGGGACAAGCTGCCACCTGTGCCAACTCGGGCTGCTTTGAGAGTGCCCATGGAGCTCTACAAAGTGAGACCAGAAACGTGGGGTGCTGGGTTTTGTTTTCCCGGGCAGAAGCCTTTGTCAGTACCAGGTAGGCCCTTGTTCCCTAGGGGCAGGCTGGCAGCAAGATTTCCACGAATATCAAGATGCTGCCCAGGGACAAGCTGCCACCTGTGCCAACTCGGGCTGCTTTGAGAGTGCCCATGGAGCTCTGCAAACTGAGAACATGAACATGGGGTGCTTAGTTATGTATCTCCGGGCAGAAGCCTTTGTCAGTACCAGGTAGGCCCTTGTTCCTTAGGGACAGCCTGGCAGCAAGATTTCCACGAATATCAAGATGCTGCCCAGGGACAAGCTGCCACTTGTGCCAACTCAGGCTGCTTTGAGAGTGCCCACGAAATTCTTCAAACTGAGATGTGGAACGTAGGGTTTGTGGGTTTTGTTTTCCCAGGCAGAAACATTTGCAGTACCAGGTAGGCCCTCGGCCCTTAGGGGGAGGCTGGCACCAGGATTTCCACGAAAATCAAGTTTCCGCCCAGGGACAAGCTGCCACCAGTGCCAACTCGCGTTGCTTTGAGAGTGCCCACGGAGCTCTGCAAACTGTGACCAGGACCGTGGGGTGCTGAGTTTTGTTTTCCAGGGCAGAAGCCTTCGTCATTACCAGGTCGTCCCTTGGCCCTTGGGGGCCGGCTCCCTGCTGGATTTCCACGAATATCAAGATGCTGCCCAAGGAGGAGCTGCCACCTGTGGCAACTCGGGCTGCTTTGAGAGTGCCCATAGTGCTCTGCAAACTGAGATGTGGAACGTGGGTTTGTGCGTTTTGTTTTCCAGGGCAGAAGCCTTTGTCAGTACCAGGAGGGCCCTTGTTCCTCAGGGGCAGGATGCCGGCTGAATTTCCACAAATATCAAGATGCTGCCCAGGGACAAGCTACCACTTGTGCAAACTCGCGCTGCTTTGAGGGTGCCCACGGAGCTCGGCAAACTGAGACCAGGAACGTAGGGTTGTGGGTTTTGTTTTCCCGGGCAGAAGCCTCTCTTAGTACCAGGTAGGCCCTTGTTCCTTAGGGGCAGGCTGGCAGCAAGATTTCCACGAATATCAAGATGCCACCCAGGGACAAGCTGCCACCTGTGGCAAATCAGGCTGCTTTGAGAGTGCCCACGGAGCTCTTCAAACTGAGACCATGAACCTGGGGTGCTGAGTTTTGTTTCTCCAGGGCAGAAGCATTTGCAGTGCCAGGTAGGCCCTTGGTCCTTAAGGGCAGGCAGCCTGCTGGATTTCCATGAATATCAAGACGCCGCCCAGGCACAAGCTGCCACCTGTGACAACTCGGGCTGCTTTGAGAGTGCCCACGGAGCTCTGCAAACTGAGAGAAAGTATGTGGGGTTATGGGTTTTGTTTTCCCGGGCAGAAGCCTTTGTCAGTACCACGTAGGCCCTTGGACCTTGGGGGCCAGCTGCCTGCAGGATTTCCACGAATATCAAGATGCCGCCCAGGGACAAGCTGCCACCTGTGCAAACTCGGGCTGCTTTGAGAGTGCCCACAGAGCTCTTCAAACTGAGGGAAAGTATGTGGGGTTCTGGGTTTTGTTTTCCCGGGCAGAAGCCTTTGTCAGTACCAAGTAGGCCCTCAGCCCTTAGAGGCAGTCTGCCTGCTGGATTTCCACGCATATCAAAATGCCACCCAGGGACAAGCTGCCACCTGTGCCAACTCGGGCTGCTTTGAGAGTGCCCATGGAGCTCTGCAAAATGAGACCAGGAACTTGCCTTGGTGAGTTTTGTTTCCCCGGGCAGATGCCTTTGTCAGTACCAGGAGGGCCCTTGTTCCTCAGGGGCAGGATGCCGGCTGAATTTCCACGAATATCAAGATGCTGCCCAGGGTCAAGCTGCCACCTGTGACAACTCGGGCTGCTTTGGGAGTGCCCATGGAACTCTGCAAAGTGAGACCATGAACCTGGGGTACTGAGTTTTGTTTCTCCGGGCAGAAGCATTTCCAGTGCAGGTAGGCCCTTGGTCCTTAGGGGCAGGCTGCCGGGTGAATTTCCATGAATATCAAGATGCCGCCCAGGGACAAGCTGCCACCTGTGCCAACTCGGGCTGCTTTGAGAGTGCCCATGGAGCTCTACAAAGTGAGACCAGAAACGTGGGGTGCTGGGTTTTGTTTTCCCGGGCAGAAGCCTTTGTCAGTACCAGGTAGGCCCTTGTTCCCTAGGGGCAGGCTGGCAGCAAGATTTCCACGAATATCAAGATGCTGCCCAGGGACAAGCTGCCACCTGTGCCAACTCGGGGCTGCTTTGAGAGTGCCCATGGAGCTCTGCAAACTGAGAACATGAACATGGGGTGCTTAGTTATGTATCTCCGGGCAGAAGCCTTTGTCAGTACCAGGTAGGCCCTTGTTCCTTAGGGACAGCCTGGCAGCAAGATTTCCACGAATATCAAGATGCTGCCCAGGGACAAGCTGCCACTTGTGCCAACTCAGGCTGCTTTGAGAGTGCCCACGAAATTCTTCAAACTGAGATGTGGAACGTGGGTTTGTGGGTTTTGTTTTCCCGGGCAGAAACATTTGCAGTACCAGGTAGGCCCTCGGCCCTTTGGGGGAGGCTGGCACCAGGATTTCCACGAAAATCAAGTTTCCGCCCAGGGACAAGCTGCCACCAGTGCCAACTCGCGTTGCTTTGAGAGTGCCCACGGAGCTCTGCAAACTGTGACCAGGACCGTGGGGTGCTGAGTTTTGTTTTCCAGGGCAGAAGCCTTCGTCATTACCAGGTCGTCCCTTGGCCCTTGGGGGCCGGCTCCCTGCTGGATTTCCACGAATATCAAGATGCTGCCCAAGGAGGAGCTGCCACCTGTGCCAACTCGGGCTGCTTTGAGAGTGCCCATAGTGCTCTGCAAACTGAGATGTGGAACGTGGGTTTGTGCGTTTTGTTTTCCAGGGCAGAAGCCTTTGTCAGTACCAGGAGGGCCCTTGTTCCTCAGGGGCAGGATGCCGGCTGAATTTCCACAAATATCAAGATGCTGCCCAGGGACAAGCTACCACTTGTGCAAACTCGCGCTGCTTTGAGGGTGCCCACGGAGCTCGGCAAACTGAGACCAGGAACGTAGGGTTGTGGGTTTTGTTTTCCCGGGCAGAAGCCTCTCTTAGTACCAGGTAGGCCCTTGTTCCTTAGGGGCAGGCTGGCAGCAAGATTTCCACGAATATCAAGATGCCACCCAGGGACAAGCTGCCACCTGTGGCAAATCAGGCTGCTTTGAGAGTGCCCACGGAGCTCTTCAAACTGAGACCATGAACCTGGGGTGCTGAGTTTTGTTTCTCCGGGCAGAAGCATTTGCAGTGCCAGGTAGGCCCTTGGTCCTTAAGGGCAGGCAGCCTGCTGGATTTCCATGAATATCAAGACGCCGCCCAGGCACAAGCTGCCACCTGTGACAACTCGGGCTGCTTTGAGAGTGCCCACGGAGCTCTGCAAACTGAGAGAAAGTATGTGGGGTTATGGGTTTTGTTTTCCCGGGCAGAAGCCTTTGTCAGTACCACGTAGGCCCTTGGACCTTGGGGGCCAGCTGCCTGCAGGATTTCCACGAATATCAAGATGCCGCCCAGGGACAAGCTGCCACCTGTGCAAACTCGGGCTGCTTTGAGAGTGCCCACAGAGCTCTTCAAACTGAGGGAAAGTATGTGGGGTTCTGGGTTTTGTTTTCCCGGGCAGAAGCCTTTGTCAGTACCAAGTAGGCCCTCAGCCCTTAGAGGCAGTCTGCCTGCTGGATTTCCACGCATATCAAAATGCCACCCAGGGACAAGCTGCCACCTGTGCCAACTCGGGCTGCTTTGAGAGTGCCCATGGAGCTCTGCAAAATGAGACCAGGAACTTGCCTTGGTGAGTTTTGTTTCCCCGGGCAGATGCCTTTGTCAGTACCAGGAGGGCCCTTGTTCCTCAGGGGCAGGATGCCGGCTGAATTTCCACGAATATCAAGATGCTGCCCAGGGTCAAGCTGCCACCTGTGACAACTCGGGCTGCTTTGGGAGTGCCCATGGAACTCTGCAAAGTGAGACCATGAACCTGGGGTTCTGAGTTTTGTTTCTCCGGGCAGAAGCATTTCCAGTGCAGGTAGGCCCTTGGTCCTTAAGGGCAGGCTGCCGGGTGAATTTCCATGAATATCAAGATGCTGCCCAGGGACAAGCTGCCACTTGTGCCAACTCGCGCTGCTTTGAGGGTGCCCACGGAGCTCTGCAAACTGAGACCAGGAACGTAGGGTTGTGGGTTTTGTTTTCCAGGGCAGAATCCTCTCTCAGTGCCAGGTGGGCCCTTGTTCCTTAGGGGCAGGCTGGCAGCAAGATTTCCACGAATATCACGATGCTGCCCAGGGACAAGCTGCCACCTGTGCCAACTCGGGCTGCTTTGAGGGTGCCCATGGTGCTCTGCAAACTGAGACCAGGAACGTGGGGTGCTGGGTTTTGTTTTCCAGGGCAGTAGCCTTTGTCAGTGCCAGTTGGGCCCTTGTTCCTCAGGGGCAGGCTGCCGGCTGGATTTCCACGAATATCAAAATGCCGCCCAGGGACAAGCTGCCACCTGTGCCAACTCGGGCAGCTTTGAGAGTGCCCATGGAGCTCTGCAAACTGAGATGTGGAACGGGGGGTGCTGGGTTTGTTTTTCCGGGGCAGAAGCCTTTGTCAGTACCAGGTAGGACCTTGGTCCTTAAGGGCAGGCTGCCGGCTGGATTTCCACGAATATCAAGATGCTGCCCAGGGTCACGTTGCCACCTGTGCCAACTCGGGCTGCTTTGAGAGTGCCCATGGAGCTCTGCAAACTGAGACCATGAACCTGGGGTGCTGAGTTTTGTTTCTCCGGGCAGAAGCATTTGCAATGCAGGTAGGCCCTTGGTCCTTAAGGGCAGGCAGCCTGCTGGATTTCCACGAATATCCAGATGCTGCTTAGGGACAAGCTGCCACCTGTGCCAACTCGCGCTGCTTTGAGAGTGCCCATGGTGCTCTGCAAACTGAGACTAGAAACGTGGTGTGCTGGGTTTTGTTTGCCAGGGCAGAAGCCTTTCTCAGTACCAGGTAGGCCCTTGGCCCTTGGGGGCCAGCTGCCTGCAGGATTTCCACGAATATCAAGATGCCGCCCAGGGACAAGCTGCCACCTGGGCCAACTCGGGCTGCTTTGAGAGTGCCCACGGAGCTCTTCAAACTGACAGAAAGTATGTGGGGTTCTGGGTTTTGTTTTCCCGGGCAGAAGCCTTTGTCAGTACCAAGTAGGCCCTTGTTACTCAGGGGCAGGCTGCCGGGTGAATTTCCACGAATATCAAGATGCTGCCCAGGGACAAGCTGCCACTTGTGCCAACTTGCGCTGCTTTGAGAGTGCCCACGGAGCTCTGCAAACTGAGACCAGGAACGTAGGGTTGTGGGTTTTGTTTCCCCAGGCAGAAGCCTTTGTCAGTACCAGGTAGGCCCTTGTTCCCTAGGGGCAGGCTGGCAGCAAGATTTCCACAAATATCAAGATGCTGCCCAGGGACAAGCTGCCGCCTGTGCCAACTCGGGCTGCTTTGAGATTGCCCATGGAGCTCTGCAAACTGAGACCATGAACCTGGGGTGCTTAGTTATGTATCTCCGGGCAGAAGCATTTTCAGTGCCAGATATTCCCTCGGTCCTTAAGGGCAGGCAGCCTGCTGGATTTCCACGAATATCAAGATGCTGCCCAGGGACAAGCTGCCACCTGTGCCAACTCGCGCTGCTTTGAGAGTGCCAATGGTGCTCTGCAAACTGAGACCAGAAATGTGGGGTGCTGGGTTTTGTTTTCCCGGGCAGAAGCCTTTGTCAGTACCAAGTAGGCCCTTGTTCCTTAGGGACAGCCTGGCAGCAAGATTTCCACGAATATCAAGATGCTGCCCAGGGATATTCTGCCACCTGCGCCAACTCGGGCTGCTTTGAGAGTGCCCACGAAATTCTTCAAACTGAGATGTGGAACGTGGGTTTGTGGCTTTTGTTTTCCCGGGCAGAAACATTTGCAGTACCAGGTAGGCCCTCGGCCCTTTGGGGGAGGCTGGCACCAGGATTTCCACGAAAATCAAGTTTCCGCCCAGGGACAAGCTGCCATCTGTGCCAACTCGCGTTGCTTTGAGAGTGCCCACGGAGCTCTGCAAACTGTGACCAGGACCGTGGGGTGCTGAGTTTTGTTTTCCAGGGCATAAGCCTTCGTCATTACCAGGTCGTCCCTTGGCCCTTGGGGGCCGGCTGCCTGCTGGATTTCCACGAATATCAAGATGCTGCCCAAGGAGGAGCTGCCACCTGTGCCAACTCAGGCTGCTTTGAGAGTGCCCATGGTGCTCTGCAAACTGAGACCAGAAACGTGGGGTGCTGGGTTTTGTTTTCCAGGGCATAAGCCTCTCTCAGTACCAGGTAGGCCCTTGTTCCTCAGGGGCAGGATGCCGGCTGAATTTCCACAAATATCAAGATGCTGCCCAGGGACAAGCTACCACTTGTGCAAACTCGCGCTGCTTTGAGGGTGCCCACGGAGCTCGGCAAACTGAGACCAGGAACGTAGGGTTGTGGGTTTTGTTTTCCCGGGCAGAAGCCTCTCTCACTACCACGTAGGCCCTTGTTCCTTAGGGGCAGGCTGGCAGCAAGATTTCCACGAATATCAAGATGCCACTCAGGGACAAGCTGCCACCTGTGACAACTCGGGCTGCTTTGAGAGTGCCCACGGAGGTCTTCAAACTGAGAGAAAGTACCTGGGGTTAGGGGTTTTGTTTTCCCGGGCAGAAGCCTTTGTCAGTACCAAGTAGGCCCTCAGCCCTTGGAGGCAGTCTGCCTGCTGGATTTCCACGCATATCAAAATGCCACCCAGGGACAAGCTGCCACCTGTGACAACTCAGGCTGCTTTGAGAGTGCCCATGGAGCTCTGCAAAATGAGACCAGGAACTTGCCTTGGTGAGTTTTGTTTCCCCGGGCAGAAGCCTTTGTCAGTACCAGGAAGGCCCTTGTTCCTCAGGAGCAGGATGCCGGCTGAATTTCGACGAATATCAAGATGCTGTCCAGGGACAAGCTGCCACTTGTGCCAACTCGCGCTGCTTTGAGAGTGCCCATGGAGCTCTGCAAACTGAGAGCAGAAACATGGGGTGCTGGGTTTTGTTTTCCAGGGCAGTAGCCTTTGTCAGTGCCAGTTGGGCCCTTGTTCCTCAGGGACAGGCTGCCGGCTGGATTTCCACGAATATCAAAATGCCGCCCACGGACAAGCTGCCACCTGTGCTCACTCAGGCTGGTTTGAGAGTGCCCATGGAGCTCTTCAAACTGAGAGAAAGTATGTGGGGTGGTGGCTTTTGTTTTCCCGGGCAAAAGCCTTTGTCAGTACCAGGTAGGACCTTGGTCCTTAAGGGCAGGCTGCCGGCTGGATTTCCACGAATATCAAGATGCTGCCCAGGGTCAAGTTGCCACCTGTGACAACTCGGGCTGCTTTGAGAGTGCCCATGGAACTCTGAAAACTGAGACCATGAACCTGGGGTTCTGAGTTTTGTTTCTCCGGGCAGAATCATTTGCAGTGCAGGTAGGCCCTTGGTCCTTTAGGGCAGGCTGCCGGGTGAATTTCCACGAATATCAAGATGCTGCCCAGGGACAAGCTGCCACTTGTGCCAACTCAGGCTGCTTTGAGAGTGCCCATGGAGCTCTGCAAACTGAGACCAGAAACGTGGGGTGCTGGGTTTTGTTTTCCCAGGCAGAAGCCTTTGTCAGTACCAGGTAGGCCCTTCGTCCTTAAGGGCAGACTGCCGGCTAGATTTCCACGAATATCAAGATGCTGCCCAGGGACAAGCTGCCACCTGTGCCAACTCGGGCTGCTTTGAGAGTGCCCATGGAGCTCTGCAAACTGAGAGCAGAAACATGGGGTGCTGGGTTTTGTTTTCCCGGGCAGAAGCCTTTGTCAGTACCAGTTGGGCCCTTGTTCCTCAGGGGCAGGATGCCGGCTGGATGTCCACGAATATCAAGATGCCGCCCAGGGACAAGCTGCCACCTGTGCCAACTCGGGCTGCTTTGAGAGTGCCCATGGAGCTCTACAAACTGAGACCAGAAACGTGGGGTGCTGGGTTTTGTTTTCCCGGGCAGAAGCCTTTGTCAGTAGCACGTAGGCCCTTGGCCCTTGGGGGCCGGCTGCCTGCAGGATTTCCACGAATATCAAGATGCCGCCCAGGGACAAGCTGCCACCTGTGCCAACTCGGGCTGCTTTGAGAGTACCCACGGAGCTCTGCAAACTGAGATGCGGAACGTGGGGTGGTGGGTTTTGTTTCCCTGGGCAGAACCCTTTGTCAGTACCAGGAGGGCCCTTGTTCCTCAGGGGCAGGCTGCCGGGTGAATTTCCACGAATATCAAGATGCTGCCCAGGGACAAGCTGCCACTTGTGCCAACTTGCGCTGCTTTGAGGGTGCCCACGGAGCTCTGCAAACTGAGACCAGGAACGTAGGGTTGTGGGTTTTGTTTCCCTGGGACGAAGCCTTTGTCAGTACCAGGTAGGCCCTTGTTCCCTAGGGGCAGGCTGGCAGCAAGATTTCCACGAATATCAAGATGCTGCCCAGGGACAAGCTGCCACCTGTGCCAACTCGGGCTGCTTTGAGAGTGCCCATGGAGCTCTGCAAACTGAGAACATGAACATGGGGTGCTTAGTTATGTATCTCCGGGCAGAAGCCTTTGTCAGTACCAGGTAGGCCCTTGGCCCTTGGGGGCCAGCTGCCTGCAGGATTTCCACGAATATCAAGATGCCGCCCAGGGACTAGCTGCCACCTGTGCCAACTCGCGCTGCTTTGAGAGTGCCAATGGTGCTCTGCAAACTGAGACCAGAAATGTGGGGTGCTGGGTTTTGTTTTCCAGGGCAGAAGCCTTTGTCAGTACCAAGTAGGCCCTTGTTCCTTAGGGACAGCCTGGCAGCAAGATTTCCACGAATATCAAGATGCTGCCCAGGGACAAGCTGCCACTTGTGCCAACTCAGGCTGCTTTGAGAGTGCCCACGAAATTCTTCAAACTGAGATGTAGAACGTGGGTTTGTGGGTTTTGTTTTCCCGGGCAGAAACATTTGCAGTACCAGGTAGGCCCTCGGCCCTTTGGGGGAGGCTGGCACCAGGATTTCCACGAAAATCAAGTTTCCGCCCAGGGACAAGCTGCCACCAGTGCCAACTCGCGTTGCTTTGAGAGTGCCCACGGAGCTCTGCAAACTGAGAGCAGAAACATGGGGTGCTGGGTTTTGTTTTCCAGGGCAGTAGCCTTTGTCAGTGCCAGTTGGGCCCTTGTTCCTCAGGGACAGGCTGCCGGCTGGATTTCCACGAATATCAAAATGCCGCCCACGGACAAGCTGCCACCTGTGCTCACTCAGGCTGGTTTGAGAGTGCCCATGGAGCTCTTCAAACTGAGAGAAAGTATGTGGGGTGGTGGCTTTTGTTTTCCCGGGCAAAAGCCTTTGTCAGTACCAGGTAGGACCTTGGTCCTTAAGGGCAGGCTGCCGGCTGGATTTCCACGAATATCAAGATGCTGCCCAGGGTCAAGTTGCCACCTGTGACAACTCGGGCTGCTTTGAGAGTGCCCATGGAACTCTGCAAACTGAGACCATGAACCTGGGGTTCTGAGTTTTGTTTCTCCGGGCAGAATCATTTGCAGTGCAGGTAGGCCCTTGGTCCTTTAGGGCAGGCTGCCGGGTGAATTTCCACGAATATCAAGATGCTGCCCAGGGACAAGCTGCCACTTGTGCCAACTCAGGCTGCTTTGAGAGTGCCCATGGAGCTCTGCAAACTGAGACCAGAAACGTGGGGTGCTGGGTTTTGTTTTCCCGGGCAGAAGCCTTTGTCAGTACCAGGTAGGCCCTTCGTCCTTAAGGGCAGACTGCCGGCTAGATTTCCACGAATATCAAGATGCTGCCCAGGGACAAGCTGCCACCTGTGCCAACTCGGGCTGCTTTGAGAGTGCCCATGGAGCTCTGCAAACTGAGAGCAGAAACATGGGGTGCTGGGTTTTGTTTTCCCGGGCAGAAGCCTTTGTCAGTACCAGTTGGGCCCTTGTTCCTCAGGGGCAGGATGCCGGCTGGATGTCCACGAATATCAAGATGCCGCCCAGGGACAAGCTGCCACCTGTGCCAACTCGGGCTGCTTTGAGAGTGCCCATGGAGCTCTACAAACTGAGACCAGAAACGTGGGGTGCTGGGTTTTGTTTTCCCGGGCAGAAGCCTTTGTCAGTAGCACGTAGGCCCTTGGCCCTTGGGGGCCGGCTGCCTGCAGGATTTCCACGAATATCAAGATGCCGCCCAGGGACAAGCTGCCACCTGTGCCAACTCGGGCTGCTTTGAGAGTACCCACGGAGCTCTGCAAACTGAGATGCGGAACGTGGGGTGGTGGGTTTTGTTTCCCTGGGCAGAACCCTTTGTCAGTACCAGGAGGGCCCTTGTTCCTCAGGGGCAGGCTGCCGGGTGAATTTCCACGAATATCAAGATGCTGCCCAGGGACAAGCTGCCACTTGTGCCAACTTGCGCTGCTTTGAGGGTGCCCACGGAGCTCTGCAAACTGAGACCAGGAACGTAGGGTTGTGGGTTTTGTTTCCCTGGGACGAAGCCTTTGTCAGTACCAGGTAGGCCCTTGTTCCCTAGGGGCAGGCTGGCAGCAAGATTTCCACGAATATCAAGATGCTGCCCAGGGACAAGCTGCCACCTGTGCCAACTCGGGCTGCTTTGAGAGTGCCCATGGAGCTCTGCAAACTGAGAACATGAACCTGGGGTGCTGAGTTTTGTTTCCCCGGGCAGAAGCCTTTGTCAGTACCAGGTAGGCCCTTGGCCCTTGGGGGCCAGCTGCCTGCAGGATTTCCACGAATATCAAGATGCCGCCCAGGGACTAGCTGCCACCTGTGCCAACTCGCGCTGCTTTGAGAGTGCCAATGGTGCTCTGCAAACTGAGACCAGAAATGTGGGGTGCTGGGTTTTGTTTTCCAGGGCAGAAGCCTTTGTCAGTACCAAGTAGGCCCTTGTTCCTTAGGGACAGCCTGGCAGCAAGATTTCCACGAATATCAAGATGCTGCCCAGGGACAAGCTGCCACTTGTGCCAACTCAGGCTGCTTTGAGAGTGCCCACGAAATTCTTCAAACTGAGATGTGGAACGTGGGTTTGTGGCTTTTGTTTTCCCGGGCAGAAACATTTGCAGTACCAGGTAGGCCCTCGGCCCTTTGGGGGAGGCTGGCACCAGGATTTCCACGAAAATCAAGTTTCCGCCCAGGGACAAGCTGCCACCAGTGCCAACTCGCGTTGCTTTGAGAGTGCCCACGGAGCTCTGCAAACTGTGACCAGGACCGTGGGGTGCTGAGTTTTGTTTTCCAGGGCAGAAGCCTTCGTCATTACCAGGTCGTCCCTTGGCCCTTGGGGGCCGGCTCCCTGCTGGATTTCCACGAATATCAAGATGCTGCCCAAGGAGGAGCTGCCACCTGTGCCAACTCGGGCTGCTTTGAGAGTGCCCATAGTGCTCTGCAAACTGAGATGTGGAACGTGGGTTTGTGCCTTTTGTTTTCCAGGGCAGAAGCCTTTGTCAGTACCAGGAGGGCCCTTGTTCCTCAGGGGCAGGATGCCGGCTGAATTTCCACAAATATCAAGATGCTGCCCAGGGACAAGCTACCACTTGTGCAAACTTGCGCTGCTTTGAGGGTGCCCACGGAGCTCGGCAAACTGAGACCAGGAACGTAGGGTTGTGGGTTTTGTTTTCCCGGGCAGAAGCCTCTCTCAGTACCAGGTAGGCCCTTGTTCCTTAGGGGCAGGATGACAGCAAGATTTCCACGAATATCAAGATGCCACCCAGGGACAAGCTGCCACCTGTGGCAAATCAGGCTGCTTTGAGAGTGCCCACGGAGCTCTTCAAACTGAGACCATGAACCTGGGGTGCTGAGTTTTGTTTCTCCGGGCAGAAGCATTTGCAGTGCCAGGTAGGCCCTTGGTCCTTAAGGGCAGGCAGCCTGCTGGATTTCCATGAATATCAAGACGCCGCCCAGGCACAAGCTGCCACCTGTGACAACTCGGGCTGCTTTGAGAGTGCCCACGGAGCTCTGCAAACTGAGAGAAAGTATGTGGGGTTATGGGTTTTGTTTTCCCGGGCAGAAGCCTTTGTCAGTACCACGTAGGCCCTTGGACCTTGGGGGCCAGCTGCCTGCAGGATTTCCACGAATATCAAGATGCCGCCCAGGGACAAGCTGCCACCTGTGCAAACTCGGGCTGCTTTGAGAGTGCCCACAGAGCTCTTCAAACTGAGGGAAAGTATGTGGGGTTCTGGGTTTTGTTTTCCCGGGCAGAAGCCTTTGTCAGTACCAAGTAGGCCCTCAGCCCTTAGAGGCAGTCTGCCTGCTGGATTTCCACGCATATCAAAATGCCACCCAGGGACAAGCTGCCACCTGTGCCAACTCGGGCTGCTTTGAGAGTGCCCATGGAGCTCTGCAAAATGAGACCAGGAACTTGCCTTGGTGAGTTTTGTTTCCCCGGGCAGATGCCTTTGTCAGTACCAGGAGGGCCCTTGTTCCTCAGGGGCAGGATGCCGGCTGAATTTCCACGAATATCAAGATGCTGCCCAGGGTCAAGCTGCCACCTGTGACAACTCGGGCTGCTTTGGGAGTGCCCATGGAACTCTGCAAAGTGAGACCATGAACCTGGGGTACTGAGTTTTGTTTCTCCGGGCAGAAGCATTTCCAGTGCAGGTAGGCCCTTGGTCCTTAAGGGCAGGCTGCCGGGTGAATTTCCACGAATATCAAGATGCTGCCCAGGGACAAGCTGCCACTTGTGCCAACTCGCGCTGCTTTGAGGGTGCCCACGGAGCTCTGCAAACTGAGACCAGGAACGTAGGGTTGTGGGTTTTGTTTTCCAGGGCAGAATCCTCTCTCAGTGCCAGGTGGGCCCTTGTTCCTTAGGGGCAGGCTGGCAGCAAGATTTCCACGAATATCACGATGCTGCCCAGGGACAAGCTGCCACCTGTGCCAACTCGGGCTGCTTTGAGGGTGCCCATGGTGCTCTGCAAACTGAGACCAGGAACGTGGGGTGCTGGGTTTTGTTTTCCAGGGCAGTAGCCTTTGTCAGTGCCAGTTGGGCCCTTGTTCCTCAGGGGCAGGCTGCCGGCTGGATTTCCACGAATATCAAGACGCCGCCCAGGGACAAGCTGCCACCTGTGACAACTCGGGCTGCTTTGAGAGTGCCCACGGAGCTCTGCAAACTGAGAGAAAGTATGTGGGGTTATGGGTTTTGTTTTCCCGGGCAGAAGCCTTTGTCAGTACCACGTAGGCCCTTGGACCTTGGGGGCCAGCTGCCGGCTGGATTTCCACGAATATCAAGATGCCGCCCAGGGACAAGCTGCCACCTGTGCAAACTCGGGCTGCTTTGAGAGTGCCCACAGAGCTCTTCAAACTGAGGGAAAGTATGTGGGGTTCTGGGTTTTGTTTTCCCGGGCAGAAGCCTTTGTCAGTACCAAGTAGGCCCTCAGCCCTTAGAGGCAGTCTGCCTGCTGGATTTCCACGCATATCAAAATGCCACCCAGGGACAAGCTGCCACCTGTGCCAACTCGGGCTGCTTTGAGAGTGCCCATGGAGCTCTGCAAAATGAGACCAGGAACTTGCCTTGGTGAGTTTTGTTTCCCCGGGCAGATGCCTTTGTCAGTACCAGGAGGGCCCTTGTTCCTCAGGGGCAGGATGCCGGCTGAATTTCCACGAATATCAAGATGCTGCCCAGGGTCAAGCTGCCACCTGTGACAACTCGGGCTGCTTTGGGAGTGCCCATGGAACTCTGCAAAGTGAGACCATGAACCTGGGGTACTGAGTTTTGTTTCTCCGGGCAGAAGCATTTCCAGTGCAGGTAGGCCCTTGGTCCTTAAGGGCAGGCTGCCGGGTGAATTTCCACGAATATCAAGATGCTGCCCAGGGACAAGCTGCCACTTGTGCCAACTCGCGCTGCTTTGAGGGTGCCCACGGAGCTCTGCAAACTGAGACCAGGAACGTAGGGTTGTGGGTTTTGTTTTCCAGGGCAGAATCCTCTCTCAGTGCCAGGTGGGCCCTTGTTCCTTAGGGGCAGGCTGGCAGCAAGATTTCCACGAATATCACGATGCTGCCCAGGGACAAGCTGCCACCTGTGCCAACTCGGGCTGCTTTGAGGGTGCCCATGGTGCTCTGCAAACTGAGACCAGGAACGTGGGGTGCTGGGTTTTGTTTTCCAGGGCAGTAGCCTTTGTCAGTGCCAGTTGGGCCCTTGTTCCTCAGGGGCAGGCTGCCGGCTGGATTTCCACGAATATCAAAATGCCGCCCAGGGACAAGCTGCCACCTGTGCCAACTCGGGCAGCTTTGAGAGTGCCCATGTAGCTCTGCAAACTGAGATGTGGAACGGGGGGTGCTGGGTTTGTTTTTCCGGGGCAGAAGCCTTTTTCAGTACCAGGTAGGACCTTGGTCCTTAAGGGCAGGCTGCCGGCTGGATTTCCACGAATATCAAGATGCTGCCCAGGGTCACGTTGCCACCTGTGCCAACTCGGGCTGCTTTGAGAGCGCCCATGGAGCTCTGCAAACTGAGACCATGAACCTGGGGTGCTGAGTTTTGTTTCTCCGGGCAGAAGCATTTGCAATGCAGGTAGGCCCTTGGTCCTTAAGGGCAGGCAGCCTGCTGGATTTCCACGAATATCCAGATGCTGCTTAGGGACAAGCTGCCACCTGTGCCAACTCGCGCTGCTTTGAGAGTGCCCATGGTGCTCTGCAAACTGAGACTAGAAACGTGGTGTGCTGGGTTTTGTTTGCCAGGGCAGAAGCCTTTCTCAGTACCAGGTAGGCCCTTGGCCCTTGGGGGCCAGCTGCCTGCAGGATTTCCACGAATATCAAGATGCCGCCCAGGGACAAGCTGCCACCTGGGCCAACTCGGGCTGCTTTGAGAGTGCCCACGGAGCTCTTCAAACTGACAGAAAGTATGTGGGGTTCTGGGTTTTGTTTTCCCGGGCAGAAGCCTTTGTCAGTACCAAGTAGGCCCTTGTTACTCAGGGGCAGGCTGCCGGGTGAATTTCCACGAATATCAAGATGCTGCCCAGGGACAAGCTGCCACTTGTGCCAACTTGCGCTGCTTTGAGAGTGCCCACGGAGCTCTGCAAACTGAGACCAGGAACGTAGGGTTGTGGGTTTTGTTTCCCCAGGCAGAAGCCTTTGTCAGTACCAGGTAGGCCCTTGTTCCCTAGGGGCAGGCTGGCAGCAAGATTTCCACAAATATCAAGATGCTGCCCAGGGACAAGCTGCCGCCTGTGCCAACTCGGGCTGCTTTGAGATTGCCCATGGAGCTCTGCAAACTGAGACCATGAACCTGGGGTGCTTAGTTATGTATCTCCGGGCAGAAGCATTTTCAGTGCCAGATATTCCCTCGGTCCTTAAGGGCAGGCAGCCTGCTGGATTTCCACGAATATCAAGATGCTGCCCAGGGACAAGCTGCCACCTGTGCCAACTCGCGCTGCTTTGAGAGTGCCAATGGTGCTCTGCAAACTGAGACCAGAAATGTGGGGTTCTGGGTTTTGTTTTCCCGGGCAGAAGCCTTTGTCAGTACCAAGTAGGCCCTTGTTCCTTAGGGACAGCCTGGCAGCAAGATTTCCACGAATATCAAGATGCTGCCCAGGGATATTCTGCCACCTGCGCCAACTCGGGCTGCTTTGAGAGTGCCCACGAAATTCTTCAAACTGAGATGTGGAACGTGGGTTTGTGGCTTTTGTTTTCCCGGGCAGAAACATTTGCAGTACCAGGTAGGCCCTCGGCCCTTTGGGGGAGGCTGGCACCAGGATTTCCACGAAAATCAAGTTTCCGCCCAGGGACAAGCTGCCATCTGTGCCAACTCGCGTTGCTTTGAGAGTGCCCACGGAGCTCTGCAAACTGTGACCAGGA
>NW_024037518.1:0-22267 GCF_015832195.1 Motacilla alba alba
AAACTCAGCACCCCACGGTCCTGGTCTCAGTTTGCAGAGCTCCATGGGCACTCTCAATGCAGCCCGAGTTGGCACAGGTTCCAGCTTGTCCCTGGGCGGCATCTTGATATTCGTGGATATCCTGCAGCCAGACAGCCAAAAAGGGCCGAGGGCCTACCTGGCACTGACAAAGGCTTCTGCCCGGGAAAACAGAACTCACCAACCCACGTTCTTGGTCTCAGTCTGCAGAGCTCCGTGGGCACTCTAAAAGCAGCCCGAGTTGGCACAGGTCACTGCTTGTCCCTGGGAAACATCTTCAGATTTGCGAAAACCCAGCAGGCAGCTGGCCCCGAAGGGCGAGGGCCTACCTGGTACTGACAAATGCCTCTGCCTTGGAAAAAAAACCTCACATCCCACGTTCCTGGTCGCAGTTTGCAGAGCTCCATGGGCACTCTCAAAGCAGCGTGAGTTGCCACAGGTGGCAGCTTGCCCCTGGGCTTCATCTTGATATTCGTGGAAATCCAAAAGACTGCCTGCCCCTGACGAACAAGGGCCCACCTGGTACTGACAAATGCTTCTGCCGGGGGAAAGAAAACTCAGCACCCCACGGTCCTGGTCTCAGTTTGCAGAGCTCCATGGGCACTCTCAATGCAGCCCGAGTTGGCACAGGTGGCAGCTTGCCCCTGGGCGGCATCTTCAGATTCGCGGAAATCCAGCAGGCAGCCGGCCCAAAAGGGCGAGGGCCTACCTGGTACTGACAAAGGCTTCTGCCCGGGAAAACAATCCTCAATACCCCACGTACAGGTGTCAGTTTGCAGAGCTCCATTGGCAGTCTCAAAGCTGCCTGAGTAGGCACAGGTGGCAGCTTGTCCATGGGCGGCATTTTCAGATTCCCGGAAATCCAGAAGGAAGCTGGCTTCGAAGGGCCGTGGGCCTACCTGGTACTGACAAAGGCTTCTGCCCAGGGAAACAAAATTCACCAACACATTTTCCGGGTCTCAGTTTGCAGAGATCCATGGGCACTTACAAAGCAGCCCGAGTTGGCACAGGTGGCAGCTTGTCCATGGGTGGCATCTTCAAATTCGCGGATATCCTGCAGCCAGACAGCCCAAAAGGGCCGAGGGCCTACCTGGTACTGACAAATGCTTCTGCCCGGGGAAATAAAACCCACCAACCCACGTTCCTGGTCTCATTTTTCAGAGCTCCATGGGCACTCTCAAAGCAGCGTGAGTTGGCACAATTGGCAGCTTGTCCCTAGGCGGCATCTTTAGATACGCGGAAATCCCGCTGACACCCGGCCCCGAAGGGCAGACGTCCTACCTGGTATAGACAAAGCTTCTGTCCCTGAAAAACAAAATTCCCCAACGCACGTTCCTGGTCTCAGTTAGCAGAGATCCATGGGCACTCTCAAAGCAGCATGAGTTGGCACAGGTGGCAGCTTGTCCCTGGGCGGCATCTTGATATTGGCGGAAATCCAGCAGGCAGCCGGGCCCGAAGGGCGAGGGCCTACCTGGTACTGACAAAGGCTTCTGCCTCGGGAAAAAAACCTCACATCCCACGGTCCTGGTCCCAGTTTGCAGAGCTCTGTGGGCACTCTCAAAGCTGCCTGAGTTGCCACGGGTGGCAGCTTGTCCCTGGGCGGCATCTTGATATTCGTGGAAATCCAAAAGCCTCCCTGCCCCTGAAGCACAAGGGCCTACCTGGTACTGACAAATGCTTCCGCCCGGGCAAAGAAAACTCAGCACCCCACGGTCCTGGTCTCAGTTTGCAGAGCTCCATGGGCACTCTCAAAGCTGCCGCAGTTGGCACAGGCGGCAGATTGTCCCACAGCGGCATCTGGATATTCGCGGAAATCCAGCGAGCAGCCGCCCCTAAGGCCCAAGGGCCTACCTGGTACTGACAAAGGCTTCTGCCCGTGGAATGAAAACCCACCACGCCACGTTCCTGGTCTCAGTTTCCAGATTTCCATGGGCACTCTCAAAGCAGACCGAGTTAGCACAGGTGGCAGCTTGTCCCTGGGCGGCATCTTGATATTGGCGGAAATCCAGCAGGCAGACGGCCCCTAAGGGCCGTGGGCCTACCTGGAACAGACAAAGGCTTCTGCCCAGGGAAACAAAATTCGCCAACACACGTTCATGGTCTCAGTTTGCAGAGCTCCATGGGCACTCTAAAAGCAGCGTGAGTTGCCACAGGTGGCAGCTTGTCCCTGGGCTGCATCTTGATATTGGCGGAAATCAAGCAGGCAGACGGCCTCTAAGGACTGAGGGCCTACCTGGTACTGACAACGGCTTCTTCCCGGGAAAAAATAACCCACCACCCCACGTTCCGAGTTTTAGTTTGCAGAGCTCCATGGGCACTCTCAAAGCAGCCCGAGTTTGCCACAGGTGGCAGCTTGCCCCTGGACGGCATCTTCAGATTTGAGGAAATCCAGCAGGCAGCCGGCCCAAAAGGGCGAGGGCCTACCTGGTACTGAAAAAGGCTTCTGCCTCGGAAAAAAACCTCACTTCCCACGTTCTTGGTCTCAGTTTGCAGAGCTCCGTGGGCACTCTCAAAGCAGCCCGAGTTGGCACAGGTGGCAGCTTGCCGCTGGGCGGCATCTTCAGATTCGCCGAAATCCAGCAGGCAGCCGGCCCAAAAGGGCGAGGGCCTCCCTGGTACTGACAAAGGCTTCTGCCTCAGAAAAAAACCTAATTTCCCACGTTCCTGGTTTCAGTTTGCAGAGCTCTGTGGGCACTCTCAAAGCAGCCCGAGTTGGCACAGGTGGCAGCTTGCCGCTGGGCGGCATCTTCAGATTCGCGGAAATCCAGCAGGCAGCAGGCCACGAACAGCCGAGGGCCTACCTGGTACTGACAAAGGCTTCTGCCCGGGAAAACAAACCTCATCACCCCACGTACAGGTCTCAGTTTGCAGAGCTCCATGGGCACTCTCAAAGCTGCCTGAGTAGGCACGGGTGGCAGCTTGTCCATGGGCGGAATCTTCAGATTCCCGGAAATCCAGAAGGAAGCTGGCTTCGAAGGGCCGTGGGCCTACCTGGTACTGACAAAGGCTTCTGCCCAGGGAAACAAAATTCACCAACACATTTTCCTGGTCTCAGTTTGCAGAGCTCCGTGGGCACTCTCAAAGCAGCCCGTGTTGCCACAGGTGGCAGCTTGTCCCTGGGCGGCATCTTGATATTGGCGGAAATCCAGCAGGCAACCGGCCCATAAGTGCCAAGGGCCTACTTGGTCTGACAAATGCTTCTGCCCAGGGAAATAAAACCCACCAACCCACATTAATGGTCTCAGTTTTCAGAGCTCCATGGGCACTCTCAAAGCAGCCCGAGTTGGCACGGGTGGCAGCTTGTCCCTAGGCGGCATCTTTAGATACGCGGAAATCCCGCTGCCACCCGGCAACGAAGGGCAGACGTCCTACCTGGTACTGACAATGGCTTCTGTCCCTGAAAAACAAAATTCGCCAACGCACGTTGCTGGACTCAGTTTGCAGCGCTCCATTGGCACTCTCAAAGCAGCCCGAGTTGGCACAGGTCACAGCTTGTCTGTGGGCAGCATATTCAGATTCGCGAAAACCCAGCAGGCAGCCGGCCCCGAAGGGCCAGGGCATACCTGGTACTGACAAAGGCTTCTGCCCGGGAAAATAAAACTCACCAGCCCACGTTCCACATCTCAGTTTGCAGAGCTCTGTGGGCACTCTCAAAGCAGCCCGAGTTGGCACAGGTGGCAGCTTCTCCCTGGGCAGCATCTTCAGATTTGCGAAAACCCAGCAGGTAGCTGGCCCTGAAGGGCGAGGGCCTACCTGGTACTGACAAATGCTTCTGCCCAGGAAAAGTAAGCTCACCACACCACGTGCCTGGTCTCAGTTTGCAGAGCTGCATTGGAACACTCAAAGCAGCCCGAGTTGGCACAGGCGGCAGTTTGTCCCACGGCGGCATCTTGATATTCGCGGAAATCCAGCGAGCAGCCGCCCCAAAGGGCCAAGGGCCTACCTGGTACTGACAAAGGCTTCTGCCCGGGGAAAGAATCCCACCACGCCACGTTCCTGGTCTCAGTTTTCAGAGCTCCATGGGCACTCTCAAAGCAGCCTGAGTTGCCACAGGTGGCAGCTTATCCCTGGGCGGCATCTTGATATTGGCGGAAATCCAGCAGGCAGACGGCCCCGAAGGGCGAGGGCCTACCTGGTACTGACAATGGCTTCTTCCCGGGAAAAAAAAACCCACTACCCCACGTTCCTGGTCTCAGTTTTCAGAGCTCCATGGGCACTCTCAAAGCAGCCTGAGTTGCCACAGGTGGCAGCTTGTCCCTGGGCTGCATCTTGATATTCGTGGAAATCCAGCAGGCTGCCTGCCCCTGAAGCGCAAGGGCCTACCTGGTACTGACAAATGCTTCTGCACGGGGAAAGAAAACTCAGCACCCCACAGTCCGGGTCTCAATTTGCAGAGCTCCATGGGCACTCTCAAAGCAGCCCGAGTTGGCACAGGTGGCAGCTTGCCGCTGGGCGGCATCTTCAGATTCGCGGAAATCCAGCAGGCAGCAGGCCACGAAGAGCCGAGGGCCTACCTGGTACTGACAAAGGCTTCTGCCCGGGAAAACAAACCTCATCACCCCACGTACAGGTCTCAGTTTGCAGAGCTCCATGGGCACTCTCAAAGCTGCCTGAGTAGGCACGGGTGGCAGCTTGTCCATGGGCGGAATCTTCAGATTCCCGGAAATCCAGAAGGAAGCTGGCTTCGAAGGGCCGTGGGCCTACCTGGTACTGACAAAGGCTTCTGCCCAGGGAAACAAAATTCACCAACACATTTTCCTGGTCTCAGTTTGCAGAGCTCCGTGGGCACTCTCAAAGCAGCCCGTGTTGCCACAGGTGGCAGCTTGTCCCTGGGCGGCATCTTGATATTGGCGGAAATCCAGCAGGCAACCGGCCCATAAGTGCCAAGGGCCTACTTGGTCTGACAAATGCTTCTGCCCAGGGAAATAAAACCCACCAACCCACGTTAATGGTCTCAGTTTTCAGAGCTCCATGGGCACTCTCAAAGCAGCGCGAGTTGGCACGGGTGGCAGCTTGTCCCTAGGCGGCATCTTTAGATACGCGGAAATCTCGCTGCCACCCAGCAACGAAGGGCAGACGTCCTACCTGGTACTGACAATGGCTTCTGTCCCTGAAAAACAAAATTCGCCAACGCACGTTGCTGGACTCAGTTTGCAGCGCTCCATTGGCACTCTCAAAGCAGCGCGAGTTGGCACATGTGGCAGCTTGTCCCTGGGCAGCATCTTCAGATTCGTGAAAACCCAGCAGGCAGCGGTCCCCGAAGGGCGAGGGCCTACCTCGTACTGACAAATGCTTCTGCCCAGGAAAAGTAAGCTCACCACACCACGTGCCTGGTCTCAGTTTGCAGAGCTCCATGGGAACACTCAAAGAAGCCCGAGTTGGCACAGGCGGCAGTTTGTCCCACGGCGGCATCTTGATATACGCGGAAATCCAGCGAACAGCCGCCCCAAAGGGCCAAGGGCCTACCTGGTACTGACAAAGGCTTCTGCCCAGGACAACAGAACTCACCAACCCACGTTCCTGGTCTCAGTTTTCAGAGCTCCATGGGCACTCTCAAAGCAGCCCGAGTTGGCACAGGTGGCAGCTTGTCCCTGGGCGGCATCTTGATATTGGCGGAAATCCAGCAGGCAGCCGGCCCCGAAGGGCGAGGGCCTACCTGGTACTGACAAAGGCTTCTGCCTCGGGAAAAAAACCTCACATCCCACGTCCCTGGTCCCAGTTTGCAGAGCTCCATTGGCACTCTCAAAGCAGCCTGAGTTGGCACAGGTGGCAGCTTGTCCATGGGTGGCATCTTCAAATTCGCGGATATCCGGCAGCCAGACAGCCCAAAAGGGCCGAAGGCCTACCTGGTACTGACAAAGGTTTCTGCCCGGGAAAACAGAACTCACAAACCCATGTTCCTGGTCCCAGTTTGCAGAGCTCCATGGGCACTCTCAAAGAAGACCGAGTTAGCTCCGGTGGCAGCTTGTCCCTGGGCGGCATCTTGATATTGGCGGAAATCCAGAAGGCAGACGGCCCCTAAGGGCCATGGGCCTACCTAGAACAGACGAAGGCTTCTGCCCAGGGAAACAAAATTCGCCAACACACGTTCATGGTCTCAGTTTGCAGAGCTCCATGGGCACTCTAAAAGCAGCCCAAGTTGGCACAGGTGGCAGCTTGTCCCTGGGCGGCATCTTGATATTGGCGGAAATCCTGGTGCCAGCCTCCCCCTAAGGACTGAGGGCCTACCTGATATAGACAAAGGCTTCTGCCCGGGAAAAAAAAACCCACCACCCCACGTTCCGGGTCTCAGTTTGCAGAGTTCCATGGGCACTCTCTAAGCAGCCCGAGTTGGCACAGGTGGCAGCTTGCCCCTGGGCGGCATCTTCAGATTTGCGGAAATCCAGCAGGCAACCGGCCCATAAGTGCCAAGGGCCTACTTGGTCTGACAAATGCTTCTGCCCAGGGAAATAAAACCCACCAACCCACGTTAATGGTCTCAGTTTTCAGAGCTCCATGGGCACTCTCAAAGCAGCCCGAGTTGGCACGGGTGGCAGCTTGTCCCTAGGCGGCATCTTTAGATACGCGGAAATCCCGCTGCCACCCAGCAACGAAGGGCAGACGTCCTACCTGGTACTGACAATGGCTTCTGTCCCTGAAAAACAAAATTCGCCAACGCACGTTGCTGGACTCAGTTTGCAGCGCTCCATTGGCACTCTCAAAGCAGCCCGAGTTGGCACAGGTCACAGCTTGTCTGTGGGCAGCATATTCAGATTCGCGAAAACCCAGCAGGCAGCCGGCCCCGAACGGCGAGGGCATACCTGGTACTGACAAAGGCTTCTGCCCGGGAAAATAAAACTCACCAGCCCACGTTCCACATCTCAGTTTGCAGAGCTCTGTGGGCACTCTCAAAGCAGCCCGAGTTGGCACAGGTGGCAGCTTCTCCCTGGGCAGCATCTTCAGATTTGCGAAAATCCAGCAGGTAGCTGGCCCTGAAGGGCGAGGGCCTACCTGGTACTGACAAATGCTTCTGCCCAGGAAAAGTAAGCTCACCACACCACGTGCCTGGTCTCAGTTTGCAGAGCTGCATTGGAACACTCAAAGCAGCCCGAGTTGGCACAGGCGGCAGTTTGTCCCACGGCGGCATCTTGATATTCGCGGAAATCCAGCGAGCAGCCGCCCCAAAGGGCCAAGGGCCTACCTGGTACTGACAAAGGCTTTTGCCCGGGGAAAGAATCCCACCACGCCACGTTCCTGGTCTCAGTTTTCAGAGCTCCATGGGCACTCTCAAAGCAGCCTGAGTTGCCACAGGTGGCAGCTTATCCCTGGGCGGCATCTTGATATTGGCGGAAATCCAGCAGGCAGACGGCCCCGAAGGGCGAGGGCCTACCTGGCACTGACAACGGCTTCTTCCCGGGAAAAAAAAACCCACTACCCCACGTTCCTGGTCTCAGTTTTCAGAGCTCCATGGGCACTCTCAAAGCAGCCTGAGTTGGCACAAGTGGCAGCTTGTCCCTGGGTGGCATCTTCAAATTCGGGGATATCCTGCAGCCAGACAGCCCAAAAGGGCCGAGGGCCTACCTGGTACTGACAAAGGCTTCTGCCCGGGAAAACAGAACTCACCAACCCACGTTCCTGGTCCCAGTTTGCAGAGCTCCATGGGCACTCTCAAAGCAGCCTGAGTTGCCACAGGTGGCAGCTTGTCCCTGGGCTGCATCTTGATATTCGTGGAAATCCAAAAGGCTGCCTGCCCCTGAAGCACAAGGGCCTACCTGGTACTGACAAATGCTTCTGCACGGGGAAAGAAAACTCAGCACCCCACAGTCCGGGTCTCAATTTGCAGAGCTCCATGGGCACTCTCAAAGCAGCCCGAGTTGGCACAGGTGGCAGCTTGCCGCTGGGCGGCATCTTCAGATTCGCGGAAATCCAGCAGGCAGCAGGCCACGAACAGCCGAGGGCCTACCTGGTACTGACAAAGGCTTCTGCCCGGGAAAACAAACCTCATCACCCCACGTACAGGTCTCAGTTTGCAGAGCTCCATGGGCACTCTCAAAGCTGCCTGAGTAGGCACGGGTGGCAGCTTGTCCATGGGCGGAATCTTCAGATTCCCGGAAATCCAGAAGGAAGCTGGCTTCGAAGGGCCGTGGGCCTACCTGGTACTGACAAAGGCTTCTGCCCAGGGAAACAAAATTCACCAACACATTTTCCTGGTCTCAGTTTGCAGAGCTCCGTGGGCACTCTCAAAGCAGCCCGTGTTGCCACAGGTGGCAGCTTGTCCCTGGGCGGCATCTTGATATTGGCGGAAATCCAGCAGGCAACCGGCCCATAAGTGCCAAGGGCCTACTTGGTCTGACAAATGCTTCTGCCCAGGGAAATAAAACCCACCAACCCACGTTAATGGTCTCAGTTTTCAGAGCTCCATGGGCACTCTCAAAGCAGCGCGAGTTGGCACGGGTGGCAGCTTGTCCCTAGGCGGCATCTTTAGATACGCGGAAATCCCGCTGCCACCCAGCAACGAAGGGCAGACGTCCTACCTGGTACTGACAATGGCTTCTGTCCCTGAAAAACAAAATTCGCCAACGCACGTTGCTGGACTCAGTTTGCAGCGCTCCATTGGCACTCTCAAAGCAGCGCGAGTTGGCACATGTGGCAGCTTGTCCCTGGGCAGCATCTTCAGATTCGTGAAAACCCAGCAGGCAGCCGTCCCCGAAGGGCGAGGGCCTACCTCGTACTGACAAATGCTTCTGCCCAGGAAAAGTAAGCTCACCACACCACGTGCCTGGTCTCAGTTTGCAGAGCTCCATGGGAACACTCAAAGAAGCCCGAGTTGGCACAGGCGGCAGTTTGTCCCACGGCGGCATCTTGATATACGCGGAAATCCAGCGAACAGCCGCCCCAAAGGGCCAAGGGCCTACCTGGTACTGACAAAGGCTTCTGCCCAGGACAACAGAACTCACCAACCCACGTTCCTGGTCTCAGTTTTCAGAGCTCCATGGGCACTCTCAAAGCAGCCCGAGTTGGCACAGGTGGCAGCTTGTCCCTGGGCGGCATCTTGATATTGGCGGAAATCCAGCAGGCAGCCGGCCCCGAAGGGCGAGGGCCTACCTGGTACTGACAAAGGCTTCTGCCTCGGGAAAAAAACCTCACATCCCACGTTCCTGGTCCCAGTTTGCAGAGCTCCATTGGCACTCTCAAAGCAGCCTGAGTTGGCACAGGTGGCAGCTTGTCCATGGGTGGCATCTTCAAATTCGCGGATATCCGGCAGCCAGACAGCCCAAAAGGGCCGAAGGCCTACCTGGTACTGACAAAGGTTTCTGCCCGGGAAAACAGAACTCACCAACCCATGTTCCTGGTCCCAGTTTGCAGAGCTCCATGGGCACTCTCAAAGCAGCCCGAGTTAGCTCCGGTGGCAGCTTGTCCCTGGGCGGCATCTTGATATTGGCGGAAATCCAGAAGGCAGACGGCCCCTAAGGGCCGTGGGCCTACCTAGAACAGACGAAGGCTTCTGCCCAGGGAAACAAAATTCGCCAACACACGTTCATGGTCTCAGTTTGCAGAGCTCCATGGGCACTCTAAAAGCAGCGTGAGTTGCCACAGGTGGCAGCTTGTCCCTGGGCGGCATCTTGATATTGCGGAAATCCTGGTGCCAGCCTCCCCCTAAGGACTGAGGGCCTACTGATATAGACAAAGGCTTCTGCCCGGGAAAAAAAAAACCCACCACCCCACGTTCCGGGTCTCAGTTTGCAGAGTTCCATGGCACTCTCTAAAGCAGCCCGAGTTGGCACAGGTGGCAGCTTGCCCCTGGGCGGCATCTTCAGATTTGCGGAAATCCAGCAGGCAACCGGCCCATAAGTGCCAAGGGCCTACTTGGTCTGACAAATGCTTCTGCCCAGGGAAATAAAACCCACCAACCCACGTTAATGGTCTCAGTTTTCAGAGCTCCATGGGCACTCTCAAAGCAGCCCGAGTTGGCACGGGTGGCAGCTTGTCCCTAGGCGGCATCTTTAGATACGCGGAAATCCCGCTGCCACCCGGCAACGAAGGGCAGACGTCCTACCTGGTACTGACAATGGCTTCTGTCCCTGAAAAACAAAATTCGCCAACGCACGTTGCTGGACTCAGTTTGCAGCGCTCCATTGGCACTCTCAAAGCAGCCCGAGTTGGCACAGGTCACAGCTTGTCTGTGGGCAGCATCTTCAGATTCGCGAAAACCCAGCAGGCAGCCGGCCCCGAAGGGCCAGGGCATACCTGGTACTGACAAAGGCTTCTGCCCGGGAAAATAAAACTCACCAGCCCACGTTCCACATCTCAGTTTGCAGAGCTCTGTGGGCACTCTCAAAGCAGCCCGAGTTGGCACAGGTGGCAGCTTCTCCCTGGGCAGCATCTTCAGATTTGCGAAAATCCAGCAGGTAGCTGGCCCTGAAGGGCGAGGGCCTACCTGGTACTGACAAATGCTTCTGCCCAGGAAAAGTAAGCTCACCACACCACGTGCCTGGTCTCAGTTTGCAGAGCTGCATTGGAACACTCAAAGCAGCCCGAGTTGGCACAGGCGGCAGTTTGTCCCACGGCGGCATCTTGATATTCGCGGAAATCCAGCGAGCAGCCGCCCCAAAGGGCCAAGGGCCTACCTGGTACTGACAAAGGCTTTTGCCCGGGGAAAGAATCCCACCACGCCACGTTCCTGGTCTCAGTTTTCAGAGCTCCATGGGCACTCTCAAAGCAGCCTGAGTTGCCACAGGTGGCAGCTTATCCCTGGGCGGCATCTTGATATTGGCGGAAATCCAGCAGGCAGACGGCCCCGAAGGGCGAGGGCCTACCTGGTACTGACAACGGCTTCTTCCCGGGAAAAAAAAACCCACTACCCCACGTTCCTGGTCTCAGTTTTCAGAGCTCCATGGGCACTCTCAAAGCAGCCTGAGTTGGCACAAGTGGCAGCTTGTCCCTGGGTGGCATCTTCAAATTCGGGGATATCCTGCAGCCAGACAGCCCAAAAGGGCCGAGGGCCTACCTGGTACTGACAAAGGCTTCTGCCCGGGAAAACAGAACTCACCAACCCACGTTCCTGGTCCCAGTTTGCAGAGCTCCATGGGCACTCTCAAAGCAGCCTGAGTTGCCACAGGTGGCAGCTTGTCCCTGGGCTGCATCTTGATATTCGTGGAAATCCAAAAGGCTGCCTGCCCCTGAAGCACAAGGGCCTACCTGGTACTGACAAATGCTTCTGCACGGGGAAAGAAAACTCAGCACCCCACAGTCCGGGTCTCAATTTGCAGAGCTCCATGGGCACTCTCAAAGCAGCCCGAGTTGGCACAGGTGGCAGCTTGCCGCTGGGCGGCATCTTCAGATTCGCGGAAATCCAGCAGGCAGCAGGCCACGAACAGCCGAGGGCCTACCTGGTACTGACAAAGGCTTCTGCCCGGGAAAACAAACCTCATCACCCCACGTACAGGTCTCAGTTTGCAGAGCTCCATGGGCACTCTCAAAGCTGCCTGAGTAGGCACGGGTGGCAGCTTGTCCATGGGCGGAATCTTCAGATTCCCGGAAATCCAGAAGGAAGCTGGCTTCGAAGGGCCGTGGGCCTACCTGGTACTGACAAAGGCTTCTGCCCAGGGAAACAAAATTCACCAACACATTTTCCTGGTCTCAGTTTGCAGAGCTCCGTGGGCACTCTCAAAGCAGCCCGTGTTGCCACAGGTGGCAGCTTGTCCCTGGGCGGCATCTTGATATTGGCGGAAATCCAGCAGGCAACCGGCCCATAAGTGCCAAGGGCCTACTTGGTCTGACAAATGCTTCTGCCCAGGGAAATAAAACCCACCAACCCACGTTAATGGTCTCAGTTTTCAGAGCTCCATGGGCACTCTCAAAGCAGCGCGAGTTGGCACGGGTGGCAGCTTGTCCCTAGGCGGCACCTTTAGATACGCGGAAATCTCGCTGCCACCCAGCAACGAAGGGCAGACGTCCTACCTGGTACTGACAATGGCTTCTGTCCCTGAAAAACAAAATTCGCCAACGCACGTTGCTGGACTCAGTTTGCAGCGCTCCATTGGCACTCTCAAAGCAGCGCGAGTTGGCACATGTGGCAGCTTGTCCCTGGGCAGCATCTTCAGATTCGTGAAAACCCAGCAGGCAGCTGGCCCCGAAGGGCGAGGGCCTACCTCGTACTGACAAATGCTTCTGCCCAGGAAAAGTAAGCTCACCACACCACGTGCCTGGTCTCAGTTTGCAGAGCTCCATGGGAACACTCAAAGAAGCCCGAGTTGGCACAGGCGGCAGTTTGTCCCACGGCGGCATCTTGATATACGCGGAAATCCAGCGAACAGCCGCCCCAAAGGGCCAAGGGCCTACCTGGTACTGACAAAGGCTTCTGCCCAGGACAACAGAACTCACCAACCCACGTTCCTGGTCTCAGTTTTCAGAGCTCCATGGGCACTCTCAAAGCAGCCCGAGTTGGCACAGGTGGCAGCTTGTCCCTGGGCGGCATCTTGATATTGGCGGAAATCCAGCAGGCAGCCGGCCCCGAAGGGCGAGGGCCTACCTGGTACTGACAAAGGCTTCTGCCTCGGGAAAAAAACCTCACATCCCACGTTCCTGGTTTCTGTTTGCAGAGCTCCATTGGCACTCTCAAAGCAGCCTGAGTTGGCACAGGTGGCAGCTTGTCCATGGGTGGCATCTTCAAATTCGCGGATATCTGGCAGCCAGACAGCCCAAAAGGGCCGAAGGCCTACCTGGTACTGACAAAGGTTTCTGCCCGGGAAAACAGAACTCACCAACCCATGTTCCTGGTCCCAGTTTGCAGAGCTCCATGGGCACTCTCAAAGCAGCCCGAGTTAGCTCCGGTGGCAGCTTGTCCCTGGGCGGCATCTTGATATTGGCGGAAATCCAGAAGGCAGACGGCCCCTAAGGGCCGTGGGCCTACCTAGAATAGACGAAGGCTTCTGCCCAGGGAAACAAAATTCGCCAACACACGTTCATGGTCTCAGTTTGCAGAGCTCCATGGGCACTCTAAAAGCAGCGTGAGTTGCCACAGGTGGCAGCTTGTCCCTGGGCGGCATCTTGATATTGGCGGAAATCCTGGTGCCAGCCTCCCCCTAAGGACTGAGGGCCTACCTGATATAGACAAAGGCTTCTGCCCGGGAAAAAAAAACCCACCACCCCACGTTCCGGGTCTCAGTTTGCAGAGTTCCATGGGCACTCTCTAAGCAGCCCGAGTTGGCACAGGTGGCAGCTTGCCCCTGGGCGGCATCTTCAGATTTGCGGAAATCCAGCAGGCAGCCGTCCCAAAAGGGCGAGGGCCTACCTGGTACTGACAAAGGCTTCTGCCTCGGAAAAAAACCTCACTTCCCACGTTTCTAGTCTCAGTTTGCAGAGCTCCATGGGCACTCTCAAAGCAGCCCGAGTTGGCACAGGTGGCAGCCTGTCCCTGGGCGGCATCTTCAGATTCGCGGAAATCCAGCAGGCAGCAGGCCACGAAGAGCCGAGGGCCTACCTGGTACTGACAAAGGCTTCTGCCCGGGAAAACAAATCTCAGCACCCCACGTACAGGTCTCAGTTTGCAGAGCTCCATGGGCACTCTCAAAGCTGCCTGAGTAGGCACGGTTGACAGCTTGTCCATGGGCGGAATCTTCAGATTCCCGGAAATCCAGAAGGAAGCTGGCTTCGAAGGGCCGTGGGCCTACCTGGTACTGACAAAGGCTTCTGCCCAGGGAAACAAAATTCACCAACACATTTTCCTGGTCTCAGTTTGCAGAGCTCCGTGGGCACTCTCAAAGCAGCCCGTGTTGCCACAGGTGGCAGCTTGTCCCTGGGCGGCATCTTGATATTGGCGGAAATCCAGCAGGCAACCGGCCCATAAGTGCCAAGGGCCTACTTGGTCTGACAAATGCTTCTGCCCAGGGAAATAAAACCCACCAACCCACGTTAATGGTCTCAGTTTTCAGAGCTCCATGGGCACTCTCAAAGCAGCGCGAGTTGGCACGGGTGGCAGCTTGTCCCTAGGGGGCATCTTTAGATACGCGGAAATCCCGCTGCCACCCGGCAACGAAGGGCAGACGTCCTACCTGGTACTGACAATGGCTTCTGTCCCTGAAAAACAAAATTCGCCAACGCACGTTGCTGGACTCAGTTTGCAGCGCTCCATTGGCACTCTCAAAGCAGCCTGCGGTGGCACATGTGGCAGCTTGTCCCTGGGCAGCATCTTCAGATTCGTGAAAACCCAGCAGGCAGCTGGCCCTGAAGGGCGAGGGCCTACCTGGTACTGACAAATGCTTCTGCCCAGGAAAAGTAAGCTCACCACACCACGTGCCTGGTCTCAGTTTGCAGAGCTCCATGGGAACACTCAAAGAAGCCCGAGTTGGCACAGGCGGCAGATTGTCCCACGGCGGCATCTTGATATACGCGGAAATCCAGCGAGCAGCCGCCCCAAAGGGCCAAGGGCCTACCTGGTACTGACAAAGGCTTCTGCCCGGGGAAAGAAAACCCACCACGCCACGTTCCTGGTCTCAGTTTGCAGAGTTCCATGGGCACTCTCAAAGCAGACCGAGTTAGCACAGGTGGCAGCTTGTCCCTGGGCGGCATCTTGATATTGGCGGAAATCCAGCAGGCCGACGGCCCCTAAGGGCCGTGGGCCTACCTGGAACAGACAAAGGCTTCTGCCCAGGAAAACAAAATTCGCCAACACACGTTCCTGGTCTCAGTTTGCAGAGCTCCATAGGCACTCTCAAAGCAGCATGAGTTAGCACAGGTGGCAGCTTGTCCCTGGGCGGCATCTTGATATTGGCGGAAATCCAGCAGGCAGACGGCCCCTAAGGACTGAGGGCATACCTGGTACTGACAAAGGCTTCTGCCCGGGAAAAAAAAACCCACCACCCCACGTTCCGGGTCTCAGTTTGCAGATCAGCATGGGCACTCTCAAAGCAGCATGAGTTGGCACAGGTGGCAGCTTGTCCCTGGGTGGCATCTTCAAATTCGGGGATATCCTGCAGCCAGACAGCCCAAAAGGGCCGAGGGCCTACCTGGTACTGACAAAGGCTTCTGCCCAGGGAACCAAAATTCGCCAACACACGTTCTTGGTCTCAGTTTGCATTGCTCCATGGGCACTCTCAAAGCAGCCTGAGTTGCCACAGCTGGCAGCTTGTCACTGGGCTGCATCTTGATATTCGTGGAAATCCAAAAGGCCGCCTGCACCTGAAGAACAAGGGCCTACCTGGTACTGACAAATGCTTCTGCCCGGGGAAAGAAAACCCAGCACCCCACGGTCCGGGTCTCAATTTGCAGAGCTCCATGGGCACTCTAAAAGCAGCCCGAGTTGGCACAGGTGGCAGCTTGCCCCTGGGCGGCATCTTCAGATTCGCGGAAATCCAGCCGGCAGCCAGCCCAAAAGGGCGAGGGCCTACCTGGTACTGACAAAGGCTTCTGCCTCGGAAAAAAACCTCACTTCCCACGTTTCTAGTCTCAGTTTGCAGAGCTCCATGGGCACTCTCAAAGCAGCCCGAGTTGGCACAGGTGGCAGCCTGTCCCTCGGCGGCATCTTCAGATTCGCGGAAATCCAGCAAGCAGCAGGCCACGAAGAGCCGAGGGCCTACCTGGTACTGACAAAGGCTTCTGCCCGGGAAAACAAATCTCAGCACCCCACGTACAGGTCTCAATTTGCAGAGCTCCATGGGCACTCTCAAAGCTGTCTGAGTAGGCATGGGTGGCAGCTTGTCCATGGGCAGCATCTTCAGATTCCTGGAAATCCAGAAGGAAGCTGGCTTCGAAGGGCCGTGGGCCTACCTGGTACTGACAAAGGCTTCTGCCCAGGGAAACAAAATTCACCAACACATTTTCCTGGTCTCAGTTTGCAGAGCTCCATGGGCACTCTCAAAGCAGCCCGAGTTGGCACAGGTGGCACCTTGTCCCTGGGTGGCATCTTCAAATTCGCAGATATCCTGTAGCCAGACAGCCCAAAAGGGCCGAGGGCCTACCTGGTACTGACAAATGCTTCTGCCCGGGGAAATAAAACCCGCCAACCCACGTTAATAGTCTCAGTTTTCAGAGATCCGTGGGCACTCTCAAAGCAGCCCGAGTTGGCACAGGTGGCAGCTTGCCCCTGGGCGGCATCTTCAGATTCGCGGAAATCCAGCAGGCAGCCGGCCCAAAAGGGCGAGGGCCTACCTGGTACTGACAAAGGCTTCTGCCTCGGAAAAAAACCTCACTTCCCACGTTTCTGGTCTCAGTTTGCAGAGCTCCATGGGCACTCTCAAAGCAGACCGAGTTGGCACAGGTGGCAGCCTGTCCCTGGGCGGCATCTTCAGATTCGCGGAAATCCAGCAGGCAGCATGCCACGAAGAGCCGAGGGCCTACCTGGTACTTACAAAGGCTTCTGCCCTGGAAAACAAATCTCAGCACCCCACGTACAGTTGTCAATTTGCAGAGCTCCATGGGCACTCTCAAAGCTGCCTGAGTAGGCATGGGTGGCAGCTTGTCCATGGGCGGTATCTTCAGATTCCCGGAAATCGAGCAGGCAGCCGGCCGCGAAGGGTCAAGGGCCTACCTGGTACTGACAAAGGCTTCTGTTAGGGAAAACAAAACTCACATCCCACGTTCCTGGTCCCAGTTTGCAGAGCTCCATGGCCACTCTCAAAGCAGCCTGAGTTGCCACAGGTGGCAGCTTGTCCCTGGGCGGCATCTTCAAATTCTTGGAAATTCAGCAGGCTGCCTGCCCCTGAAGAACAAGGGCCTACCTGGTACTGACAAATGCTTCCGCCCGGGCAAAGAAAACTCAGCACCCCACGGTCCTGGTCTCAGTTTGCAGAGCTCCACGGGCACTCTCGAAGCAGCCCGAGTTGGCACAGGTGGCAGCTTGTCCATGGGTGGCATCTTCAAATTCGCGGATATCCGGCAGCCAGACAGCCCAAAAGGGCCGAGGGCCAACCTGGTACTGACAAAGGCTTCTGCCCCGGAAAACAGAACTCACCAACCCACGTTCCTGGTCTCAGTTTGCAGAGCTCCATGGGCACTCTCAAAGAAGACCGAGTTAGCACAGGTGGCAGCTTGTCCCTGGGCGGCATCTAGATATTGGCAGAAATCCAGCAGGCAGCCGGCCCCGAAGGGTCAAGGGCCTACCTGGTACTGACAAAGGCTTCTGTTAGGGAAAACAAAACTCACGTCCCACGTCCCTGCTCCCAGTTTGCAGAGCTCCATGGGCACTCTCAAAGCAGCCTGAGTTGGCACAGGTGGCAGCTTGTCCCTGGGTGGCATCTTCAAATTCGTGAAAATCCAAAGGCTGCCTGCCCCTGAAGAACAAGGGCCTACCTGGTACTGACAAATGCTTCCGCCCGGGCAAAGAAAACTCAGCACCCCACGGTCCTGGTCTCAGTTTGCAGAGCTCCATGGGCACTCTCAAAGCAGCCCGAGTTGGCACAGGTGGCAGCTTGTCCATGGGTGGCATCTTCAAATTCGCGGATATCCGGCAGCCAGACAGCCCAAAAAGGGCCAAGGGCCTACCTGGTACTGACAAATGCTTCTGCCTGGGAAAACAGAACTCACCAACCCACGTTCCTGGTCTCAGTTTGCAGAGCTCCATGGGCACTCTCAATGCGGCCCGAGTTAGCACAGGTGGCAGCTTGTCCCTGGGCGGCATCTTGATATTCGTGGAAATCCAGCGAGCAGCCGCCCCTAAGGGCCAAGGGCCTACCTGGTACTGACAAATACTTCTGCCCGGGGAAACAAAACACACCAACCCCAGGCGGCATCTTTAGATACACGAAATCCCGCTTCCAACCAGCAACGAAGGGCAGACGTCCTACCTGGTACTGACAATGGCTTCTGTCCCTGAAAAACAAAATTCGCCGACGCACGTTCCTGGTCTCAGTTTGCATCGCTCCATTGGCCCTCTCAAAGCATCCCGAGTTCGCACAGGTCACAGCTTGTCTGTGGGCAGCATGTTCAGATTCGCGAAAACCCTGCAGGCAGCCGGCCCCGAAGGGCGAGGGCCTACCTGGTACTGACAAAGGCTTCTGCCCAGGTAAACTAAGCTCACCACACCACGTTCCTGGTCTTAGTTTGCAGAACTCCATGGGCACACCCAAATCAGCCCGAATTGGCACAGGCGGCAGTTTGTCCCTGGGCGGCATCTTGATATTTGCGGAAATCCAGCGAGCAGCCGCCCCAAAGGGCCAAGGGCCTACCTGGAACTGACAAAGTCTTCTGCCCGGGGAAAGAAAACCCACCACGCCACGTTCCTGGTCTCAGTTTGCAGAGTTCCATGGGCACTCTCAAAGCAGACCGAGTTAGCACAGGTGGCAGCCTGGCCCTGGGCGGCATCTTGATATTTGTGGAAATCCAAAAGGAAGCTGACCCCGAAGGGCCGTGGGCGTACCTGGAACAGACAAAGGCTTCTGCCCAGGAAAACAAAATTCGCCAACACACGTTCATGGTCTCAGTTTGCAGAACTCCATGGGCACTCTCAAAGCAGCGCGATGTGGCACGGGTGGCAGCTTGTCCCTGGGCGGCATTTTGATATTGGCGGATATCCAGCAAGCAACCGGCCCCTAAGTCACTAGGGCCTACCTGGTACTTAAAAAGGCTTCTGCCGCAAGAAATAAAATTCACCAACCCACGTTAATGGTCTTACTTTGCAGAGCTCCATGGGCACTCTCAAAGCAACCCGAGTTGGCAAAGGTGGCAGCTTGTCCCTCGGCGGCATGTACAAATTCGAGGATATCCAGAAGGCAGCCTGCTCCTAAGGGCCGTGGGCCTACATTCTACTGACACAGTTTCTGCCCCGGAAAACAAAACTCACCAGCCCACGTTCCTTGTCTCAGTTAGCAAAGCTCTTTAGGCACTCTGCAAGCAGCCTGAGTTGGCACTGGTGGCAGCCTGTCCTTGGTGGCAACTTGAAATTCGAGGAAATCTAGCAACCAGCCAGCCGCAGGGGGCTGGTGTTGTGCGGCTTGCTTCTTCACCTCCTGCAAGCTGCCGGCTCTCCGTCCACCGAAGGCGAAAGAGCCGCTTCTTCGCGCACTGCTGCTTGTGCCGGTGGCGGTGCGCTCCGGAGCGCTGCTTCGGGCGAAAGACGCCGGCCAGCGGCACTTCGCTCCGGACAGCCCCGTACCTCCGTCTTCTGCCTCTCTCGTCGTCTGCATCCTAGCCAAAAGCTTCTCCATGACTTCTCGCCGAGAGAGAAAGTGTGCCAGCACTGCAGACATCTACCGATCTTGCTTGACGAGTTCACCCCGTTCTTTGCATCTCGCAGCGCAATGAGACCCGCAAGAGTTTCCACGGAGTGTTGCAGGAGCACTAGCAAGATGCATTGCAAAGTTGTCCAAAAACTTCTTCCATTCGCATGCTAAGGTGATTTTCAAAGGCATACGAGTGGCAATCCACCATCCCGCAGCAGTTCGAGAGCTGCGCACACAATGCTGCTGTTGTGCGCCTTGCTTCTTCACCTCCTGCAAGCTGCCGGCTCTCCGTCTACCGCAGGCGAAAGAGCCGCTTCTTCGCGCACTGCTGCTTGAGCCGGTGGCGGTGCGCTCCGGAGCGCAGCTTCGGGCGAAAGACGCCTGCCAGCGGCACTTTGCTCCGGACAGCCCCGTACCTCCGGCTTCTGCCTCTCTCGTCGTCTGCATCCTAGCCAAAAGCTTCTCCATGACTTCTCGCCGAGAGAGAAAGTGTGCCAGCACTGCAAACATCCACCGATCTTGCTTGACGAGTTCACCCAGTTCTTTGCATCTCGCAGAGCAAAGAGACCTGCAAGAATTTCCACGGAGCGTTGCAGGAGCACTAGCAAGATGCATTGCAAAGTTGTCCAAAAACTTCTTCCATTCGCATGCTAAGGTGATTTTCAAAGGCATACGAGTGGCAATCCACCATCCCGCAGCAGTTCGAGAGCTCTGCACACAATGCTGCTGTTGTGCGCCTTGCTTCTTCACCTCCTGCAAGCTGCCGGCTCTCCGTCTACCGCAGGCGAAAGAGCCGCTTCTTCGCGCACTGCTGCTTGTGCCGGTGGCGGTGCGCTCCGGAGCGCTGCTTCGGGCGAAAGACGCCGGCCAGCGGCACTTCGCTCCGGACAGCCCCGTACCTCCGTCTTCTGCCTCTCTCGTCGTCTGCATCCTAGCCAAAAGCTTCTCCATGACTTCTCGCCGAGAGAGAAAGTGTGCCAGCACTGCAGACATCTACCGATCTTGCTTGACGAGTTCACCCCGTTCTTTGCATCTCGCAGCGCAAAGAGACCCGCAAGAGTTTCCACGGAGTGTTGCAGGAGCACTAGCAAGATGCATTGCAAAGTTGTCCAAAAACTTCTTCCATTCGCATGCTAAGGTGATTTTCAAAGGCATACGAGTGGCAATCCACCATCCCGCAGCAGTTCGAGAGCTCTGCACACAATGCTGCTGTTGTGCGCCTTGCTTCTTCACCTCCTGCAAGCTGCCGGCTCTCCGTCTACCGCAGGCGAAAGAGCCGCTTCTTCGCGCACTGCTGCTTGTGCCGGTGGCGGTGCGCTCCGGAGCGCTGCTTCGGGCGAAAGACGCCGGCCAGCGGCACTTCGCTCCGGACAGCCCCGTACCTCCGTCTTCTGCCTCTCTCGTCGTCTGCATCCTAGCCAAAAGCTTCTCCATGACTTCTCGCCGAGAGAGAAAGTGTGCCAGCACTGCAGACATCTACCGATCTTGCTTGACGAGTTCACCCCGTTCTTTGCATCTCGCAGAGCAAAGAGACCCGCAAGAATTTCCACGGAGTGTTGCAGGAGCACTAGCAAGATGCATTGCAAAGTTGTCTAAAAACTTCTTCCATTCGCATGCTAAGGTGATTTTCAAAGGCATACGAGTGGCAATCCACCATCCCGCAGCAGTTCGAGAGCTCTGCACACAATGCTGCTGTTGTGCGCCTTGCTTCTTCACCTCCTGCAAGCTGCCGGCTCTCCGTCTACCGAAGTCGAAAGATCCGCTTCTTCGCGCACTGCTGCTTGTGCCGGTGGCGGTGCGCTCCGGAGCGCTGCTTCGGGCGAAAGACGCCGGCCAGCGGCACTTCGCTCCGGACAGCTCCGTACCTCCGTCTTCTGCCTCTCTCGTCGTCTGCATCCTAGCCAAAAGCTTCTCCATGACTTCTCGCCGAGAGAGAAAATGTGCCAGCACTGCAAACATCTACCGATCTTGCTTGACGAGTTCACCCAGTTCTTTGCATCTCGCAGAGCAAAGAGACCTGCAAGAATTTCCACGGAGTGTTGCAGGAGCACTAGCAAGATGCATTGCAAAGTTGTCCAAAAACTTCTTCCATTCGCATGCTAAGGTGATTTTCAAAGGCATACGAGTGGCAATCCACCATCCCGCAGCAGTTCGAGAGCTGCGCACACAATGCTGCTGTTGTGCGCCTTGCTTCTTCACCTCCTGCAAGCTGCCGGCTCTCCGTCTACCGCAGGCGAAAGAGCCGCTTCTTCGCGCACTGCTGCTTGTGCCGGTGGCGGTGCGCTCCGGAGCGCTGCTTCGGGCGAAAGACGCCGGCCAGCGGCACTTCGCTCCGGACAGCCCCGTACCTCCGTCTTCTGCCTCTCTCGTCGTCTGCATCCTAGCCAAAAGCTTCTCCATGACTTCTCGCCGAGAGAGAAAGTGTGCCAGCACTGCAGACATCTACCGATCTTGCTTGACGAGTTCACCCCGTTCTTTGCATCTCGCAGAGCAAAGAGACCTGCAAGAATTTCCACGGAGCGTTGCAGGAGCACTAGCAAGATGCATTGCAAAGTTGTCCAAAAACTTCTTCCATTCGCATGCTAAGGTGATTTTCAAAGGCATACGAGTGGCAATCCACCATCCCGCAGCAGTTCGAGAGCTGCGCACACAATGCTGCTGTTGTGCGCCTTGCTTCTTCACCTCCTGCAAGCTGCCGGCTCTCCGTCTACCGCAGGCGAAAGAGCCGCTTCTTTGCGCACTGCTGCTTGTGCCGGTGGCGGTGCGCTCCGGAGCGCTGCTTCGGGCGAAAGACGCCGGCCAGCGGCACTTCGCTCCGGACAGCCCCGTACCTCCGTCTTCTGCCTCTCTCGTCGTCTGCATCCTAGCCAAAAGCTTCTCCATGACTTCTCGCCGAGAGAGAAAGTGTGCCAGCACTGCAGACATCTACCGATCTTGCTTGACGAGTTCACCCCGTTCTTTGCATCTCGCAGAGCAAAGAGACCTGCAAGAATTTCCACGGAGCGTTGCAGGAGCACTAGCAAGATGCATTGCAAAGTTGTCCAAAAACTTCTTCCATTCGCATGCTAAGGTGATTTTCAAAGGCATACGAGTGGCAATCCACCATCCCGCAG
>NW_024037519.1:0-5904 GCF_015832195.1 Motacilla alba alba
TGAGAGTGCCCACGGAGTTCTTCAAACTGAGACCAGGAACGTGGGTTTGTCGGTGTTGTTTTCCCGGGCAGAAACATTTGCAGGACCAGGTAGGCCCTCGGCCCTTTGGGGGAGGCTGGCACCAGGATTTCCACGAAAATCAAGTTTCCGCCCAGGGACAAGCTGCCACCTTTGCCAACTCACGCTGCTTTGAGAGTGCCCACGGAGCTCTGCAAACTGTGACCAGGACCGTGGGGTGCTGAGTTTTGTTTTCCCGGGCAGAAGTATTTGTCAGTACTAGGTAGGCCCACGGTCTTTCAGGGCCGTCAGCCTGCTGAATTTCCACGAATATCAGGATGCTGCCCAGGGACAAGCTGCCACCTGTGCCAACTCGCGCTGCTTTGAGAGTGCCCATGGATCTCTGCAAACTGAGACCAGAAACGTGGTGTTCTGAGTTTTGTTTTCCCGGGCAGAAGCCTTTGTCAGTACCAGGTTGGCCCTTGGCCCTTGGGGGCCAGCTGCCTGCAGGATTTCCACGAATATCAAAATGCTGCCCAGGGACAAGCTGCCACTTGTGCCAACTTGGGCTGCTTTGAGAGTGCCCACGGAGCTCTTCAAACTGAGAGAAAGTATGTGGGGTTATGGGTTTTGTTTTCCCGGGCAGAAGCCTTTGTCAGTACGAAGTAGGCCCTCATCCCTTAGAGGCAGTCTGCCTGCTGGATTTCCACGCATCTCAAGATGCCACCCAGGGACAAGCTGCCACCTGTGCCAACTCGGGCTGCTTTGAGAGTGCCCATGGAGCTCTGCAAAGTTAGACCAGGAACTTGCCTTGGTGAGTTTTGTTTCCCCGGGCAGAAGCATTTGCAGTACCAGGCAGGCTCTCGGAACTTCAGGGCCGTCTGCCTGCTGGATTTCCACGAATATCAAGATGCTGCCCAGGGACAAGCTGCCACTTGGGCCAACTCGCGCTGCTTTGGGGGTGCCCACGGAGCTCTGCAAACTGAGACCATAACCTAGGGTTGTGGGTTTTGTTTTCTCGGGCAGAAGCCTTTGTCAGTACCAGGTAGGCCCTTGTTCCTTAGGGGCAGGCTGCCTGCTGAATTTCCACGAATATCAAGATGCTGCCCAGGGACAAGCTGCCACCTGTGCCAGCTCGGGCTGCTTTGAGGGTGCCCACGGAGCTCTAAAAACTGAGACAGGGTACATGGGGTTATGGGTTATGTTTCCCCGGGCAGAAGCCATTGTAAGTACCAGGTAGGCCCTCGGCCCTTAGGGGCAGGCTGGCAGCAAGACTTCCACGAATATCAAGATGCCGCCCAGGGACAAGCTGCCACCTGTGCCAACTCACGCTGCTTTGAGAGTGCCCACGGATCTCTTCAAACTGAGCCAAAGTATGTGGGGTTTCGGGTTTTTTTTTTCCCGGGCAGAACCCTTTGTCAGTACCAAGTAGGACCTCGGCCCTTAGAGGCAGTCTGCCTGCTGGATTTCCACGCATATCTAGATGCCGCCCAGGAACAAGCTGCCACCTGTGCCAACTTGGGCTGCTTTGAGAGTACCCATGGTGCTCTACAAACAGAAACCAGGAGCGTGGGATGGTGAGTTTTTTTTTTTCCTCGGCAGAAGCCTTTGTGAGTACCAGGTAGGCCCTCGGCCCTTCATGGCTGGCTGCCTGCTGGATTTCCACGAATATCAAGATGCCGCCCAGGGATATTCTGCCACCTGTGCCAACTCGGGCTGCTTTGAGAGTGCCCATGGAGCTCTGCAAACTGAGACCGGGACCGTGGGGTTCTGAGTTTTGTTTTCCCGGCAGAAGCCTTTGTCAGTACCAGGTAGGCCTTCGGCCCTATGGGTCCGGTTGCAGGCTGGATTTCCCCGAATAACAAGATGCCGCCCAGGGACAAGCTGCCACCTGTGCCAACTCGGGCTGCTTTGAGAGTGCCCATGGAGCTCTTCAAACTGTGGCCTGGAACGTCGGGTAGTGTGTCTTGTTTTGCTGGGTAGAAGACTATCTCTGTACTAGGTCGGCCCTCCACCCTTAGCGGCCGGCTCCCCGCTGGATTTGCCCGAATATCACGGTGCCGTCCCGGGTCAAGCTGCCACCTGTGCCAACTCGGGCTGCTTTGAGAGTGCCCATGGAGCTCTACAAACTGAGACCAGCAACGTGGGATGGTGAGCTTTGTTTTTCTGGAAGAAGCCTTTGTCAGTACCAGGTAGGCCCTCGGCCCTAAGGGGCCTGTTGCCTCCTGGATATCCACAAATATCAAGATGCCTCTCAGGGACAAGCTGCCACTTGGGCCAACTCGCGCTGCTTTGGGGGTGCCCACGGAACTCTGCAAACTGAGACTAAGACCTTGGGGTGGTGGGTTTTTTTCTCCTTGGGCAGTATAATGCACAATACCTAGGTGTCCCTAAGCACGTTGATGCTTGGTGCCTGCTCGATTTCTGTATTAATCAGGATGCCATCCAATTAAAGGCTGATAGCTGTGCCAACGTTGGGTGCTTGCACAGTGCCCCACAGAGCTCTGCAAACTGAGACCTAGACGGTGAGGTGTTGAGTTTTTTTTCCTGGGCTGTTGCCCGCACAGTACTTTTGTGGCCATTTGGGGCCTGAGACCAGGAAGGTGAGGTGGTGAGTTTGGTTTCCCTGGGAAAAAGCTCACCACATTTTTTGGATGGGCCTTGCGTGCAGGCCCCGGTTGGCTGTAATGCCACATTGATCAAGATCTAGCTCAGGTACAACCTGCCACCTGTGCCACCTCAGGCTGCTCTCACAGTGCCTGTGGATACAACGCTCTGTTTGACTCTTAGAGGTCTAATTACAAGCTGTGTTTGATAAATTATGAGTGTGGTAAATGAATGTGTTCTAGGAGTGTGAGATCCTTGAAATAGTATAATTTTTGATTTTCTTATGGTTGGAAGATCGTTTTACAAGCATAATGGGAATACTCCTTTTTTTAGGTACTTTTTCTTCTAGAAAGTATACCATAAGTGTTTTCTAATATTAAATGACAGAGCAGCCCGTTGATCCTTTACTGGAAATTTTTCCTATTTTTCAAAAATAACAGAAAAAAGCTCTTGCAAAAATAAGGGGAAAAAATTGCTTTAAAAAGTATTTCATTACAGCTTTTAAAGGCAATTAAAGTGCACCCATTGCTGATGGGAAGCCGATAACTGGTTAAACATGTATTCACTTGTTATGTCTCTCTAAAGAAATCCTCTAACATCAAGCAATTAATCCCTTCCATCATAGTTTTAAACCTCTTTCCTAGTTTAAATGTCAATGAAAAACATCATGAAGAACTCCATATGTATCTCTCCGATTCATCTTACATACAAAGCAACTATTTTTCCACCGGTTTGCTTGATGGTCTGCTTACTGCATTCAGCATTTTTTGGCATGCTTTTTTGCTTCTTTCTGCTGTCAATACTGGCCAATACATGCCATCTGCCAATGGTAGGATTTCTCTCACCTAAGCATATGGATTGAATCTTTAAGATCACTTTCGATAAAATGGATAAAAAAGGAGTTGTTTGATTCCACCTAACATTGAGTCTCTTGGTAAAGGTCACCTGGAGAAAAGTTTTTGCTTCTAGAATTCAACTCATGGATTGAAATATTTGAGAAGACTGATAGGCACTGGAGCATGGAGACACCTTCAGCCTCTGTGGATATAAAGCCCAGATTAAAATGATCAATTCTCTCAACTTGATGGACTGTACTGAGCAGAATTCTGACTAGAATCTCTTTCACACATAGAACACCCTGTTCAAGACACATGGTAAGATGAAGCTCACCTCCGGTTCCCTGCAGGTATTTGTATTTCTAAGGAGTCTTTGGATGCCTAGGTGATTTTCAGATGTCTAAAGATGAGACAAAGCCCACGACTTTCTCAAGACCTGGAACCATCTCCCTAGAAGCTGCAAAACACACAATGCCTCACTTGTGTCAAATTTGCCAAAGCAAGGACTAGAGCAAGAACTGGATGCAAAATACTTACACAGAGATGATAGTTTTTAAGATATTCATCAGATATTCTTCACATGGGAAGAGTCTTTGAACTCTTCTGTGATAGAACCCCAAAACTAAATGTTTTTTTTTTCATTGAGCACTCTTCTTGATGCAATTCTTCAACTTGGCATGGCTTAATTCAATAGCATCCAAGTCAGAGAAAAATTGATAAAGGCAGATAGGAAAGAAAATTAGAAATTCGTTACTCAGAGTGTGAGTAGGAAGACAGGGAGCCATTCAAAAGAATAAGGAAACAAAACAGGAGCAGTGAAAATGAGACACATCCTGCATCTTTCCGGCGGGGAAGATGGATTATTTAATTAGTGACAAAATTAGAAGAGCCTGAACATTTGCTGTCCCACAACAGGAACAGAAAAACCATTGGGCACGCACATAATAGCCAAAGAAACATAACAAAGAGAAGGGAAATACAGAGAATAGGAAAAAGAAGTAAGACGCTTTTTTCAATCATTGAAATTCAGGTGGTGTATCATTCTAATACACTTTTTTATACAGTAAAAGAGTAGTTATATACAGTCGGGTAAATTGCAGCTATGTATCATTTTTAGACAGGAAATGTTTTCCAAGAAACATGTACCAGATTATATATACAAGTTCCTGACTGCCAAAGAAGAAAGTACAAAACAGCAAACACTTGGGTAAAGTCCCAGGAACCAGAGATCAAGATCTACACCGATATAAGGAGAGCGGTGAGTTTTTCAAGAAGCAAAAGCGAATGCAGCTGACTGTGCTTGTGGATGAAAAGCTGTGGGATTTTTTGCAATTCCATTAAGAGCGCACAAAAGCGCGGTGCTCGGCTGCCTCATGCTTCGCATGCTGCGAGATGCACAGAAATTAAGATGAGCAAGGTTCTTCAGCTTTGCCCTTTTTCAGCAGCTGCGCCACACCGATGGACTGGAATATCTCTCGAGATGTTTTCCTTTCTCAAGAATGTATTGTTGCTGTGTCTTGACCGCACAAGGATAAGTATGAAGAGATCATAGCCATCTCGAAATAAATTCGCCGCTTTATTAAAAAGATAAATGCTTCAACAATGCGCAGCCACGACAAAAATCAGGGCCAAGACTGGGAGACGTTTGCTGTGCTGGCACCCAATTTCTGTTTGTCTGTTCCAGGTAGGCCCACGGCCCTTAGGGGCCGTCTGCCTGCTGGATTTCCGCCAATACCAAGATGCCGCCCAGGGACAAGCTGCCACCTGTGCTAACTCGGTCTGCGTTGAGAGTGCCCATGGAGCTCTGCAAACTGAGATGTGGAACGTGGGGTGGTGGGTTTTGTTTCCCTGGGCAGAAGCCTTTGTCAGTACCAGGAGGGCCCTTGTTCATCAGGGGCAGGCTGGCGGCTCAATTTCCACGAATATCAAGATGCTGCCCAGGGACAAGCTGCCACTTGTGCCAACTCGCGCTGCTTTGAGGGTGCCCACGGAGCTCTGCAAACTGAGACCAGGAACGTAGGATTGTGGGTTTTGTTTTCCCGGGCAGAAGCCTCTCTCAGTGCCAGGTAGGCCCTTGTTCCTTAGAACAGGCTGGCAGGAAGATTTCCACGAATATCAAGATGCTGCCCAGGGACAAGCTGCCACCTGTGCCAAACTCGGGCTGCTTTGAGAGTGCCCATGGAGCTCTGCAAACTGAGACCATGAACCTGGGGTGCTGAGTTTTGTTTCCCTGGGCAGAAGCATTTGCAGTGCCAGGTAGGCCCTTGGTCTTTAAGGGCAGGCAGCCTGCTGGATTTCCATGAATATCAAGATGCTGCCAAAGGACAAGCTGCCACCTGTGCCAACTCGCGCTGCTTTGAGAGTGCCCTTGGAGCTCTGCAAAGTGAGACCTGGAACGTGCGTTGGTGAGTTTTGTTTCCCCGGGCAGAAGCATTTGTCAGTACCAGGTAGGCCCTCGGAATTT
>NW_024037519.1:6904-23009 GCF_015832195.1 Motacilla alba alba
AGGCTTCTGCCCGAGAAAACAAAACCCACAACCCTAGGTTATGGTCTCAGTTTGCAGAGCTCCGTGGGCACCCTCAAAGCAGCGCGAGTTGGCCCAAGTGGCAGCTTGTCCCTGGGCAGCATCTTGATATTCGTGGAAATCCAGCAGGCAGACGGCCCTGAAGTTCCAAGAGCCTGCCTGGTAATGCAAATGCTTCTGACCGGGGAAACAAAACTCACCAAGGCAAGTTCCTGGACTAACTTTGCAGAGCTCCATGGGCACTCTCAAAGCAGCCCGAGTTGGCACAGGTGGCAGCTTGTCCCTGGGTGGCATCTTGATATTCGTGGAAATCCAGCAGGCAGACTGCCTCTAAGGGCTGAGGGCCTACTTGGTACTGACAAAGGCTTCTGCCCGGGAAAACAAAACCCATAACCCCACATACTTTCTTTCAGTTTGAAGAGCTCCGTGGGCACTCTCAAAGCAGCCCGAGTTGGCACAAGTGGCAGCTTGTCCCTGGGCAGCATTTTGATATTCGTGGAAATCCTGCAGGCAGCTGGCCCCCAAGGGCCAAGGGCCGACCTGGTACTGACAAAGGCTTCTGCCCGGGAAAACAAAACTCAGAACACCACGTTTCTGGTCTCAGTTTGCAGAGCACCATGGGCACTCTCAAAGCAGCGCGAGTTGGCACAGGTGGCAGCTTGTCCCTGGGCAGCATCTTGATATTCGTGGAAATCCAGCAGGCTGCCTGCCCTTAAGGACCGAGGGCCTACCTGGCACTTCAAATGCTTCTGCCCGGAGAAACAAAACTCAACACCCCAGGTTCATGGTCTCAGTTTGCAGAGCTCCATGGGCACTCTCAAAGCAGCCCGAGTTGGCACAGGTGGCAGCTTGTCCCTGGGCAGCATCTTGATATTCGTGGAAATCCTGCAGGCAGCCTGCCCCTAAGGAACAACGGCCTACCTGGTACTGACAAAGGCTTCTGCCCGGGAAAACAAAACCCACAACCCTACCATCCTGGTCTCAGTTTGCAGAGCTCCGTGGGCACCCTCAAAGCAGCGCGAGTTGGCACAAGTGGCAGCTTGTCCCTGGGCAGCATCTTGATATTCGTGGAAATCCAGCCGGCAGCCTGCCCCTGAGGAACAAGGGCCTTCCTGGTACTGACAAAGGCTTCTGCCCAGGGAAACAAAATCCACCACCCCACGTTTCACATCTCAGTTTGCAGAGCTCCGTGGGCACTCTCAAAGCAGCCCGAGTTGGCACAGGTGGCAGCTTGTCCCTGGGCGGCATCTTGATATTTGTGGAAATCCTGCAGGCAGCCGGCCCCCAAGGGCCAAGGGCCGACCTGGTACTGACAAAGGCTTGTGCCCGGGAAAACAAAACCCAGCACCCCACGTTTCTGGTCTCAGTTTGCAGAGCTCCGTGGGCACTCTCAAAGCAGCCCGAGTTGGCACAAGTGGATGCTTGTCCCTGGGCGGCATCTTGATATTTGTGGAAATCCTGCAGGCAGCCAGCCCCCAAGGGCCAAGGCCTGACCTGGTACTGACAAAGGCTTCTGCCCGGGGAAACAAAACCCACCACCCCACGTTCCAGGTCTCAGTTTGCAGAGCTCCATGGGCACTCTCAAACCAGCCCGAGTTGGCACAGGTGGCAGCTTGTCCCTGGGCAGCATCTTGATATTCGTGGAAATCCAGCAGGCTGCCTGCCCTTAAGGACCGAGGGCCTACCTGGCACTTCAAATGCTTCTGCCCGGAGAAACAAAACTCAACACCCCAGGTTCATGGTCTCAGTTTGCAGAGCTCCATGGGCACTCTCAAAGCAGCCCGAGTTGGCACAGGTGGCAGCTTGTCCCTGGGCAGCATCTTGATATTCGTGGAAATCCTGCAGGCAGCCTGCCCCTAAGGAACAAGGGCCTACCTGGTACTGACAAAGGCTTCTGCCCGGGAAAACAAAACCCACAACCCTACCATCCTGGTCTCAGTTTGCAGAGCTCCGTGGGCACCCTCAAAGCAGCGCGAGTTGGCACAAGTGGCAGCTTGTCCCTGGGCAGCATCTTGATATTCGTGGAAATCCAGCCGGCAGCCTGCCCCTAAGGAACAAGGGCCTACCTGGTACTGACAAAGCCTTCTGCCCGGGAAAACAAAACCCAGCACCCCACGTTTCTGGTCTCAGTTTGCAGAGCTCCGTGGGCACTCTCAAAGCAGCCCGAGTTGGCACAGGTGGCAGCTTGTCCCTGGGCGGCATCTTGATATTCGTGGAAATCCTGCAGGCAGCCGGCCCCCAAGGGCCAAGGCCTGACCTGGTACTGACAAAGGCTTCTGCCAGAGGAAACAAAACCCACCACCCCACGTTCCAGGTCTCAGTTTGCAGAGCTCCATGGGCACTCTCAAATCAGCCCGAGTTGGCACAGGTGGCAGCTTGTCCCTGGGCGGCATCTTGATATTCGTGGAAATCCAGCCGGCAGCCTGCCCCTGTGGAACAAGGGCCGACCTGACACTGACAAAGGCTTCTGACCGGGAAAACAAAACTCACCACCCCACGTTCCTGGTCTCAGTTTGCAGAGCTCCATGGGCACCCTCAAAGCAGTGCGAGTTGGCACAGGTGGCAGCTTGTCCCTGGGCAGCATCTTGATATTCGTGGAAATTCAGCAGGCTGCCTGCCCTTAAGGACCGAGGGCCTACCTGGCACTGCAAATGCTTCTGCCCGGAGAAACAAAACTCAGCACCCCAGGTTCATGGTCTCAGTTTGCAGAGCTCCGTGGGCACTCTCAAAGCAGCCCGAGTTGGCACAGGTGGCAGAATATCCCTGGGCAGCATCTTGATATTCGTGGAAATCCAGCCGGCAGCCTGCCCCTGAGGAACAAGGACTCTCCTGGTACTGACAAAGGCTTCTGCCCGGGGAAAGAAAACCCACCACCCCATGTTCCACATCTCAGTTTGCAGAGCTCCATGGGCACTCTCAAAGCAGCCCAAGTTGGCACAGGTGGCAGCTTGTCCCTGGGCGGCATCTTGATATTTGTGGAAATCCTGCAGGCAGCCGGCCCCCAAGGGCCAAGGGCCGACCTGGTACTGACAAAGGCTTCTGCCAGGGGAAACAAAACCCAGCACCCCACGTTTCTGGTCTCAGTTTGCAGAGCTCCATGGGCACCCTCAAAGCAGCCCGAGTTGGCACAGGTGGCAGCTTGTCCTTTGGCAGCATCTTGATATTCGTGGAAATCCAGCAGGCTGCCTGCCCTTAAAGACCAAGGGCCTACCTGGCACTGCAAATGCTTCTGCCCAGGGAAACAAAACTCAGCACCCCAGGTTCATGGTCTCAGTTTGCAGAGCTCCATGGGCCCTCTCAAAGCAGCCCGAGTTGGCACAGGTGGCAGCTTGTCCCTGGGCAGCATCTTGATATTCGTGGAAATCTTCCTGCCAGCCTGCCCCTAAGGAACAAGGGCCTACCTGGCACTGAGAGAGGCTTCTGCCCGGGAAAACAAAACCCACAATCCTACGTTCCTGGTCTCAGTTTGCAGAGCTCCGTGGGCACTCTCAAAGCAGCCCGAGTTGGCACAAGTGGATGCTTGTCCCTGGGCGGCATCTTGATATTTGTGGAAATCCTGCAGGCAGCCAGCCCCCAAGGGCCAAGGCCTGACCTGGTACTGACAAAGGCTTCTGCCCGGGGAAACAAAACCCACCACCCCACGTTCCAGGTCTCAGTTTGCAGAGCTCCATGGGCACTCTCAAACCAGCCCGAGTTGGCACAGGTGGCAGCTTGTCCCTGGGCAGCATCTTGATATTCGTGGAAATCCAGCAGGCTGCCTGCCCTTAAGGACCGAGGGCCTACCTGGCACTTCAAATGCTTCTGCCCGGAGAAACAAAACTCAACACCCCAGGTTCATGGTCTCAGTTTGCAGAGCTCCATGGGCACTCTCAAAGCAGCCCGAGTTGGCACAGGTGGCAGCTTGTCCCTGGGCAGCATCTTGATATTCGTGGAAATCCTGCAGGCAGCCTGCCCCTAAGGAACAAGGGCCTACCTGGTACTGACAAAGGCTTCTGCCCGGGAAAACAAAACCCACAACCCTACCATCCTGGTCTCAGTTTGCAGAGCTCCGTGGGCACCCTCAAAGCAGCGCGAGTTGGCACAAGTGGCAGCTTGTCCCTGGGCAGCATCTTGATATTCGTGGAAATCCAGCCGGCAGCCTGCCCCTAAGGAACAAGGGCCTACCTGGTACTGACAAAGCCTTCTGCCCGGGAAAACAAAACCCAGCACCCCACGTTTCTGGTCTCAGTTTGCAGAGCTCCGTGGGCACTCTCAAAGCAGCCCGAGTTGGCACAGGTGGCAGCTTGTCCCTGGGCGGCATCTTGATATTCGTGGAAATCCTGCAGGCAGCCGGCCCCCAAGGGCCAAGGCCTGACCTGGTACTGACAAAGGCTTCTGCCAGAGGAAACAAAACCCACCACCCCACGTTCCAGGTCTCAGTTTGCAGAGCTCCATGGGCACTCTCAAATCAGCCCGAGTTGGCACAGGTGGCAGCTTGTCCCTGGGCGGCATCTTGATATTCGTGGAAATCCAGCCGGCAGCCTGCCCCTGTGGAACAAGGGCCGACCTGACACTGACAAAGGCTTCTGACCGGGAAAACAAAACTCACCACCCCACGTTCCTGGTCTCAGTTTGCAGAGCTCCATGGGCACCCTCAAAGCAGTGCGAGTTGGCACAGGTGGCAGCTTGTCCCTGGGCAGCATCTTGATATTCGTGGAAATTCAGCAGGCTGCCTGCCCTTAAGGACCGAGGGCCTACCTGGCACTGCAAATGCTTCTGCCCGGAGAAACAAAACTCAGCACCCCAGGTTCATGGTCTCAGTTTGCAGAGCTCCGTGGGCACTCTCAAAGCAGCCCGAGTTGGCACAGGTGGCAGAATATCCCTGGGCAGCATCTTGATATTCGTGGAAATCCAGCCGGCAGCCTGCCCCTGAGGAACAAGGACTCTCCTGGTACTGACAAAGGCTTCTGCCCGGGGAAAGAAAACCCACCACCCCATGTTCCACATCTCAGTTTGCAGAGCTCCATGGGCACTCTCAAAGCAGCCCAAGTTGGCACAGGTGGCAGCTTGTCCCTGGGCGGCATCTTGATATTTGTGGAAATCCTGCAGGCAGCCGGCCCCCAAGGGCCAAGGGCCGACCTGGTACTGACAAAGGCTTCTGCCAGGGGAAACAAAACCCAGCACCCCACGTTTCTGGTCTCAGTTTGCAGAGCTCCATGGGCACCCTCAAAGCAGCCCGAGTTGGCACAGGTGGCAGCTTGTCCTTTGGCAGCATCTTGATATTCGTGGAAATCCAGCAGGCTGCCTGCCCTTAAAGACCAAGGGCCTACCTGGCACTGCAAATGCTTCTGCCCAGGGAAACAAAACTCAGCACCCCAGGTTCATGGTCTCAGTTTGCAGAGCTCCATGGGCCCTCTCAAAGCAGCCCGAGTTGGCACAGGTGGCAGCTTGTCCCTGGGCAGCATCTTGATATTCGTGGAAATCTTCCTGCCAGCCTGCCCCTAAGGAACAAGGGCCTACCTGGCACTGAGAGAGGCTTCTGCCCGGGAAAACAAAACCCACAATCCTACGTTCCTGGTCTCAGTTTGCAGAGCTCCGTGGGCACCCTCAAAGCAGCGCGAGTTGGCACAAGTGGCAGCTTGTCCCTGGGCAGCATCTTGATATTCGTGGAAATTGAGCCGCCAGCCTGCACCTGATGAACAAGGGCCCTCCTGGTACTGACAAAGGCTTCTGCCCGGGGAAACAAAACCCACCACCCCACGTTCCACATCTCAGTTTGCAGAGCTCCATGGGCACTCTCAAAGCAGCCCGAGTTGGCACAGGTGGCAGTTTGTCCCTGGGCGGCATCTTGATATTCGTGGAAATCCTGCAGGCAGCCGGCCCCTAAGGGCCAAGGGCCTACCTGGTACTGAGAGAGGCTTCTGCCCGGGAATACAAAACCCACAATCCTACGTTCCTGGTCTCAGTTTGCAGAGCTCCGTGGGCACCCTCAAAGCAGCGCGAGTTGGCACAAGTGGCAGCTTGTCCCTGGGCAGCATCTTGATATTCGTGGAAATCCAGCGGGCAGCCTGCCCCTGAGGAACAAGGGCCCTCCTGGTACTGACAAAGGCTTCTGCCCAGGGAAACCAAATCCACCACCCCACGTTCCACATCTCAGTTTGCAGAGCTCCATGGGCACTCTCAAAGCAGCCCGAGTTGGCACAGGTGGCAGCTTGTCCCTGGGCAGCATCTTGATATTCGTGGAAATCTTCCTGCCAGCCTGCCCCTAAGGAACAAGGGCCTACCTGGTACTGAGAGAGGCTTCTGCCCGGGAAAACAAAACCCACAACCCTTCGTTCCTGGTCTCAGTTTGCAGAGCTCCGTGGGCACCCTCAAAGCAGCGGGAGTTAGCACAAGTGGAAGCTTGTCCCTGGGCAGCATCTTGATATTCGTGGAAATCCAGAAGGCAGCCGGCCCTGAATTACGAGAGCCTACCTGGTACTGCAAATGCTTCTGCCCGGGGAAACAAAACTCACCAAGGCAAGTTCCTGGTCTCACTTTGCAGAGCTCCGTGGGCACACTCAAAGCAGCGCGAGTTAGCACAAGTGGAAGCTTGTCCCTGGGCAGCATCTTGATATTCGTGGAAATCCAGGAGGCAGCCGGCCCTGAATTACGAGAGCCTACCTGGTACTGCAAATGCTTCTGCCCAGGGAAACAAAACTCACCAAGGCAAGTTCCTGGTCTCACTTTGCAGAGCTCCATGGGCACTCTCAAAGCAGCCCGAGTTGGCACAGGTGGCAGCTTGTCCCTGGGCGGCATCTTGATATGCGTGGAAATCCAGCAGGCAGACTGCCTCTAAGGGCTGAGGGCCTACTTGGTACTGACAAAGGCTTCTGCCCTGGAAAACAAAACCCATAACCCCACATACTTTCTCTCAGTTTGAAGAGCTCTGTGGGCACTCTCAAAGCAGCCCGAGTTGCCACAGGTGGCAGCTTGTCCCTGGGCGGCATCTTGATATTCGTGGAAATCCTGCAGGCAGCTGGCCCCAAAGGGCCAACGGCCTACCTGGTACTGACAAAGGCTTCTGCCCGGGAAAACAAAACTCAGAACACCACGTTTCTGGTCTCAGTTTGCAGAGCACCATGGGCACTCTCAAAGCAGCCCAAGTTGGCACAGGTGGCAGCTTGTCCCTGGGCAGCATCTTGATATTCGTGGAAATCCAGCAGGCTGCCTGCCCTTAAGGACCGAGGGCCTACCTGGCACTGCAAATGCTTCTGCCCGGAGAAACAAAACTCAGCACCCCAGGTTCATGGTCTCAGTTTGCAGAGCTCCATGGGCACCCTCAAAGCAGCCCGAGTTGGCACAGGTGGCAGCTTGTCCCTGGGCAGCATCTTGATATTCGTGGAAATCCAGCAGGTAGTCGGCCCTGAAATTCCGAGGGCCTACCTGGTACTGACAAATGCTTCTGCCCGGGGAAACAAAACTCACCAAGGCACGTTCCTGGTCTCACTTTGCAGAGCTCCAAGGGCACTCTCAAAGCAGCGCGAGTTGGCACAAGTGGCAGCTTGTCCCTGGGCAGCATCTTGATATTCATGGAAATCCAGCAGGCTGCCTGCCCTTAAAGACCAAGGGCCTACCTGGCACTGCAAATGCTTCTGCCCAGGGAAACAAAACTCAGCACCCCAGGTTCATGGTCTCAGTTTGCAGAGCTCCATGGGCCCTCTCAAAGCAGCCCGAGTTGGCACAGGTGGCAGCTTGTCCCTGGGCAGCATCTTGATATTCGTGGAAATCTTGCTGCCAGCCTGCCCCTAAGGAACAAGCGCCTACCTGGCACTGAGAGAGGCTTCTGCCCGGGAAAACAAAACCCACAATCCTACGTTCCTGGTCTCAGTTTGCAGAGCTCCGTGGGCACCCTCAAAGCAGCGCGAGTTGGCACAAGTGGCAGCTTGTCCCTGGGCAGCATCTTGATATTCGTGGAAATTGAGCCGCCAGCCTGCCCCTGATGAACAAGGGCCCTCCTGGTACTGACAAAGGCTTCTGCCCGGGGAAACAAAACCCACCACCCCACGTTCCACATCTCAGTTTGCAGAGCTCCATGGGCACTCTCAAAGCAGCCCGAGTTGGCACAGGTGGCAGTTTGTCCCTGGGCGGCATCTTGATATTCGTGGAAATCCTGCAGGCAGCCGGCCCCCAAGGGCCAAGGGCCTACCTGGTACTGAGAGAGGCTTCTGCCCGGGAATACAAAACCCACAATCCTACGTTCCTGGTCTCAGTTTGCAGAGCTCCGTGGGCACCCTCAAAGCAGCGCGAGTTGGCACAAGTGGCAGCTTGTCCCTGGGCAGCATCTTGATATTCGTGGAAATCCAGCGGGCAGCCTGCCCCTGAGGAACAAGGGCCCTCCTGGTACTGACAAAGGCTTCTGCCCAGGGAAACCAAATCCACCACCCCACGTTCCACATCTCAGTTTGCAGAGCTCCATGGGCACTCTCAAAGCAGCCCGAGTTGGCACAGGTGGCAGCTTGTCCCTGGGCAGCATCTTGATATTCGTGGAAATCTTCCTGCCAGCCTGCCCCTAAGGAACAAGGGCCTACCTGGTACTGAGAGAGGCTTCTGCCCGGGAAAACAAAACCCACAACCCTTCGTTCCTGGTCTCAGTTTGCAGAGCTCCGTGGGCACCCTCAAAGCAGCGGGAGTTAGCACAAGTGGAAGCTTGTCCCTGGGCAGCATCTTGATATTCGTGGAAATCCAGAAGGCAGCCGGCCCTGAATTACGAGAGCCTACCTGGTACTGCAAATGCTTCTGCCCGGGGAAACAAAACTCACCAAGGCAAGTTCCTGGTCTCACTTTGCAGAGCTCCGTGGGCACCCTCAAAGCAGCGCGAGTTAGCACAAGTGGAAGCTTGTCCCTGGGCAGCATCTTGATATTCGTGGAAATCCAGGAGGCAGCCGGCCCTGAATTACGAGAGCCTACCTGGTACTGCAAATGCTTCTGCCCGGGGAAACAAAACTCACCAAGGCAAGTTCCTGGTCTCAGTTTGCAGAGCTCCATGGGCACTCTCAAAGCAGCCCGAGTTGGCACAGGTGGCAGCTTGTCCCTGGGCGGCATCTTGATATGCGTGGAAATCCAGCAGGCAGACTGCCTCTAAGGGCTGAGGGCCTACTTGGTACTGACAAAGGCTTCTGCCCTGGAAAACAAAACCCATAACCCCACATACTTTCTCTCAGTTTGAAGAGCTCTGTGGGCACTCTCAAAGCAGCCCGAGTTGCCACAGGTGGCAGCTTGTCCCTGGGCGGCATCTTGATATTCGTGGAAATCCTGCAGGCAGCTGGCCCCAAAGGGCCAACGGCCTACCTGGTACTGACAAAGGCTTCTGCCCGGGAAAACAAAACTCAGAACACCACGTTTCTGGTCTCAGTTTGCAGAGCACCATGGGCACTCTCAAAGCAGCGCGAGTTGGCACAGGTGGCAGCTTGTCCCTGGGCAGCATCTTGATATTCGTGGAAATCCAGCAGGCTGCCTGCCCTTAAGGACCGAGGGCCTACCTGGCACTGCAAATGCTTCTGCCCGGAGAAACAAAACTCAGCACCCCAGGTTCATGGTCTCAGTTTGCAGAGCTCCATGGGCACCCTCAAAGCAGCCCGAGTTGGCACAGGTGGCAGCTTGTCCCTGGGCAGCATCTTGATATTCGTGGAAATCCAGCAGGCAGTCGGCCCTGAAATTCCGAGGGCCTACCTGGTACTGACAAATGCTTCTGCCCGGGGAAACAAAACTCACCAACGCACGTTCCTGGTCTCACTTTGCAGAGCTCCAAGGGCACTCTCAAAGCAGCGCGAGTTGGCACAGGTGGCAGCTTGTCCCTGGGCAGCATCTTGATATTCGTGGAAATCCAGCAGGCTGCCTGCCCTTAAAGACCAAGGGCCTACCTGGTACTGCAAATGCTTCTGCCCGGAGAAACAAAACTCAGCACCCCAGGTTCATGGTCTCAGTTTGCAGAGCTCCATGGGCACCCTCAAAGCAGCGCGAGTTGGCACAAGTGGCAGCTTGTCCCTGGGCAGCATCTTGATATTCGTGGAAATCCAGCCGGCAGCCTGCCCCTGAGGAACAAGGGCCCTCCTGGTACTGACAAAGGCTTCTGCCCAGGGAAACCAAATCCACCACCCCACGTTCCACATCTCAGTTTGCAGAGCTCCATGGGCACTCTCAAAGCAGCCCGAGTTGGCACAGGTGGCAGCTTGTCCCTGGGCAGCATCTTGATATTCGTGGAAATCTTCCTGCCAGCCTGCCCCTAAGGAACAAGGGCCTACCTGGTACTGAGAGAGGCTTCTGCCCGGGAAAACAAAACCCACAACCCTTCGTTCCTGGTCTCAGTTTGCAGAGCTCCGTGGGCACCCTCAAAGCAGCGGGAGTTAGCACAAGTGGAAGCTTGTCCTTGGGCAGCATCTTGATATTCGTGGAAATCCAGAAGGCAGCCGGCCCTGAATTACGAGATCCTACCTGGTACTGCAAATGCTTCTGCCCGGGGAAACAAAACTCACCAAGGCAAGTTCCTGGTCTCACTTTGCAGAGCTCCGTGGGCACCCTCAAAGCAGCGCGAGTTAGCACAAGTGGAAGCTTGTCCCTGGGCAGCATCTTGATATTCGTGGAAATCCAGGAGGCAGCCGGCCGTGAATTACGAGAGCCTACCTGGTACTGCAAATGCTTCTGCCCGGGGAAACAAAACTCACCAAGGCAAGTTCCTGGTCTCACTTTGCAGAGCTCCATGGGCACTCTCAAAGCAGCCCGAGTTGGCACAGGTGGCAGCTTGTCCCTGGGCGGCATCTTGATATGCGTGGAAATCCAGCAGGCAGACTGCCTCTAAGGGCTGAGGGCCTACTTAGTACTGACAAAGGCTTCTGCCCTGGAAAACAAAACCCATAACCCCACATACTTTCTCTCAGTTTGAAGAGCTCTGTGGGCACTCTCAAAGCAGCCCGAGTTGCCACAGGTGGCAGCTTGTCCCTGGGCGGCATCTTGATATTCGTGGAAATCCTGCAGGCAGCTGGCCCCAAAGGGCCAACGGCCTACCTGGTACTGACAAAGGCTTCTGCCCGGGAAAACAAAACTCAGAACACCACGTTTCTGGTCTCAGTTTGCAGAGCACCATGGGCACTCTCAAAGCAGCGCGAGTTGGCACAGGTGGCAGCTTGTCCCTGGGCAGCATCTTGATATTCGTGGAAATCCAGCAGGCTGCCTGCCCTTAAGGACCGAGGGCCTACCTGGCACTGCAAATGCTTCTGCCCGGAGAAACAAAACTCAGCACCCCAGGTTCATGGTCTCAGTTTGCAGAGCTCCATGGGCACCCTCAAAGCAGCCCGAGTTGGCACAGGTGGCAGCTTGTCCCTGGGCAGCATCTTGATATTCGTGGAAATCCAGCAGGCAGTCGGCCCTGAAATTCCGAGGGCCTACCTGGTACTGACAAATGCTTCTGCCCGGGGAAACAAAACTCACCAACGCACGTTCCTGGTCTCACTTTGCAGAGCTCCAAGGGCACTCTCAAAGCAGCGCGAGTTGGCACAAGTGGCAGCTTGTCCCTGGGCAGCATCTTGATATTCATGGAAATCCAGCAGGCTGCCTGCCCTTAAAGACCAAGGGCCTACCTGGCACTGCAAATGCTTCTGCCCAGGGAAACAAAACTCAGCACCCCAGGTTCATGGTCTCAGTTTGCAGAGCTCCATGGGCCCTCTCAAAGCAGCCCGAGTTGGCACAGGTGGCAGCTTGTCCCTGGGCAGCATCTTGATATTCGTGGAAATCTTGCTGCCAGCCTGCCCCTAAGGAACAAGCGCCTACCTGGCACTGAGAGAGGCTTCTGCCCGGGAAAACAAAACCCACAATCCTACGTTCCTGGTCTCAGTTTGCAGAGCTCCGTGGGCACCCTCAAAGCAGCGCGAGTTGGCACAAGTGGCAGCTTGTCCCTGGGCAGCATCTTGATATTCGTGGAAATTGAGCCGCCAGCCTGCCCCTGATGAACAAGGGCCCTCCTGGTACTGACAAAGGCTTCTGCCCGGGGAAACAAAACCCACCACCCCACGTTCCACATCTCAGTTTGCAGAGCTCCATGGGCACTCTCAAAGCAGCCCGAGTTGGCACAGGTGGCAGTTTGTCCCTGGGCGGCATCTTGATATTCGTGGAAATCCTGCAGGCAGCCGGCCCCCAAGGGCCAAGGGCCTACCTGGTACTGAGAGAGGCTTCTGCCCGGGAATACAAAACCCACAATCCTACGTTCCTGGTCTCAGTTTGCAGAGCTCCGTGGGCACCCTCAAAGCAGCGCGAGTTGGCACAAGTGGCAGCTTGTCCCTGGGCAGCATCTTGATATTCGTGGAAATCCAGCGGGCAGCCTGCCCCTGAGGAACAAGGGCCCTCCTGGTACTGACAAAGGCTTCTGCCCAGGGAAACCAAATCCACCACCCCACGTTCCACATCTCAGTTTGCAGAGCTCCATGGGCACTCTCAAAGCAGCCCGAGTTGGCACAGGTGGCAGCTTGTCCCTGGGCAGCATCTTGATATTCGTGGAAATCTTCCTGCCAGCCTGCCCCTAAGGAACAAGGGCCTACCTGGTACTGAGAGAGGCTTCTGCCCGGGAAAACAAAACCCACAACCCTTCGTTCCTGGTCTCAGTTTGCAGAGCTCCGTGGGCACCCTCAAAGCAGCGGGAGTTAGCACAAGTGGAAGCTTGTCCCTGGGCAGCATCTTGATATTCGTGGAAATCCAGAAGGCAGCCGGCCCTGAATTACGAGAGCCTACCTGGTACTGCAAATGCTTCTGCCCGGGGAAACAAAACTCACCAAGGCAAGTTCCTGGTCTCACTTTGCAGAGCTCCGTGGGCACCCTCAAAGCAGCGCGAGTTAGCACAAGTGGAAGCTTGTCCCTGGGCAGCATCTTGATATTCGTGGAAATCCAGGAGGCAGCCGGCCCTGAATTACGAGAGCCTACCTGGTACTGCAAATGCTTCTGCCCGGGGAAACAAAACTCACCAAGGCAAGTTCCTGGCCACAGTTTGAAGAGCTCCATGGGCACTCTCAAAGCAGCCCGAGTTGGCACAGGTGGCAGCTTGTCCCTGGGCGGCATCTTGTTATTCGGGGAAATCCAGCCTGCAACCGGACCCATAGGGCCGAAGGCCTACCTGGTACTGACAAAGGCTTCTGCCGGGAAAACAAAACTCAGAACCCCACGGTCCCGGTCTCAGTTTGCAGAGCTCCATGGGCACTCTCAAAGCAGCCCGAGTTGGCACAGGTGGCAGAATATCCCTGGGCGGCACCTTGATATTCGTGGAAATCCAGCAGGCAGCCAGCCATGAAGGGCCGAGGGCCTACCTGGTACTGACAAAGGCTTCTGCCGAGGAAAAAAAAAAACTCACCATCCCACGCTCCTGGTTTCTGTTTGTAGAGCACCATGGGTACTCTCAAAGCAGCCCAAGTTGGCACAGGTGGCAGCTTGTTCCTGGGCGGCATCTAGATATGCGTGGAAATCCTGCAGGCAGACTGCCTCTAAGGGCCGAGGTCCTACTTGGTACAGACAAAGGGTTCTGCCCGGGAAAAAAAAACCCGAAACCCCACATACTTTGGCTCAGTTTGAAGAGATCCGTGGGCACTCTCAAAGCAGCGTGAGTTGGCACAGGTGGCAGCTTGTCCCTGGGCGGCATCTTGATATTCGTGGAAGTCTTGCTGCCAGCCTGCCCCTAAGGGCCGAGGGCCTACCTGGTACTTACAATGGCTTCTGCCCGGGGAAACATAACCCATAACCCCATGTACCCTGTCTCAGTTTTTAGAGCTCCGTGGGCACCCTCAAAGCAGCCCGAGCTGGCACAGGTGGCAGCTTGTCCCTGGGCAGCATCTTGATATTCGTGGAAATTCAGCAGGCAGCCTGCCCCTAAGGAACAAGGGCCTACCTGGTACTGAGAGAGGCTTCTGCCCAGGGAAACAAAACCCACAACCCTAGGTTATGGTCTCAGTTTGCAGAGCTCCGTGGGCACCCTCAAAGCAGCGCGAGTTGGCCCAAGTGGCAGCTTGTCCCTGGGCAGCATCTTGATATTCGTGGAAATCCAGCAGGCAGACGGCCCTGAAGTTCCGAGAGCCTGCCTGGTACTGCAAATGCTTCTGCCCGGGGAAACAAAACTCACCAAGGCAAGTTCCTGGTCTAACTTTGCAGAGCTCCATGGGCACTCTCAAAGCAGCGCAAGTTGGCACAGGTGGCAGCTTGTCCCTGGGTGGCATCTTGATATTCGTGGAAATCCAGCAGGCAGACTGCCTCTAAGGGCTGAGGGCCTACTTCGTACTGACAAAGGCTTCTGCCCGGGAAAACAAAACCCAAAACCCCACATACTTTCTCTCAGTTTGAAGAGCTCCGTGGGCACTCTCAAAGCAGCGCGAGTTGGCACAAGTGGCAGCTTGTCCCTGGGCAGCATCTTGATATTCGTGGAAATCCTGCAGGCAGCTGGCCCCCAAGGGCCAAGGGCCGATCTGGTACTGACAAAGGCTTCTGCCCGGGAAAACAAAACTCAGAACACCACGTTTCTGGTCTCAGTTTGCAGAGCACCATGGGCACTCTCAAAGCAGCCCGAGTTGGCACAGGTGGCAGCTTGTCCCTGGGCAGCATCTTGATATTCGTGGAAATCCAGCAGGCTGCCTGCCCTTAAGGACCGAGGGCGTACCTGGCATTTCAAATGCTTCTGCCCGGAGAAACAAAACTCAGCACCCCAGGTTCATGGTCTCAGTTTGCAGAGCTCCATGGGCACTCTCAAAGCAGCACGAGTTGGCACAGGTGGCAGCTTGTCCCTGGGCAGCATCTTGATATTCGTGGAAATCCAGCCGGCAGCCTGCCCCTGAGGAACAAGGGCCTTCCTGGTACTGACAAAGGCTTCTGCCGAGGGAAACAAAATCCACCACCCCACGTTCCACATCTCAGTTTGCAGAGCTCCGTGGGCACTCTCAAAGCAGCCCGAGTTGGCACAGGTGGCAGCTTGTCCCTGGGCGGCATCTTGATATTTGTGGAAATCCTGCAGGCAGCCGGCCCCTAAGGGCCAAGGCCTGACCTGGTACTGACAAAGGCTTCTGCCTGGGAAAACAAAACCCAGCACCCCACGTTTCTGGTCTCAGTTTGCAGAGCTCCATGGGCACTCTCAAAGCAGCCCGAGTTGGCACAGGTGGCAGCTTGTCCCTGGGCGGCATCTTGATATTCGTGGAAATCCTGCAGGCAGCCTGCCCCTGTGGAACAAGGGCCGACCTGACACTGACAAAGGCTTCTGAAAACAAAACTCACCACCCCACGTTCCTGGTCTCAGTTTGCAGAGCTCCATGGGCTCTCTCAAAGCAGCGCGAGTTGGCACATGTGGCAGCTTATCCCTGGGCGGCATGTTCAGATTCATGGAAATCCAGCAGGCTGCCGGCCCCAAAGGGCCGAGGGCCTACCTGGTACTGACAAAGGCTTCTGCCCGGGAAAACAATACTCAGAACACCACTTTCCTGGTCCCAGTTTGCAGAGCTCCATGGGCACTCTCAAAGCAGCCCGAGTTGGCACAGGTGGCAGCTTGTCCCTGGGCAGCATCTTGATATTCGTGGAAATCCAGCAGGCAGACTGCCCATAAGGAACAAGGACCCTCCTGGTACTGACAAAGGCTTCTGCCCTGGAAAACAAAACCCAGACGTTTCTGGTCTCAGATTGCAGAGCACCATGGGCACTCTCAAAGCAGCCCGAGTTGGCACAGGTGGCAGCTCCTCCGTGGGCAGCATCCTGATATTCGTGGAAATTCAGCAGGCTGACGGCCCTGAAAGACCGTGGGCCTACCTAGTACTGACAAATACTTCTGCCCGGGAAAACAAAACTCAGCACCCCACGGTCCTGGTCACAGTTTGCAGAGCTCCGTGGGCACTCTCAAAGCAGCGTGAGTTGGCAAAGGTGGCAGCTTGTCCCTGGGCGGAAACTTGATTTTCGTGGAAATCCTGGTGCCAGCCTCCCCCAAAGGGCCGGGGGCCTACCTGGTGCAAATGTTTCTGCCCGGGAAAACAACACCGACAAACCCACGTTCCTGGTCTCAGTTTGAAGAACTCCGTGGGCACTCTCAAAGAAGCCCGAGTTGGCACAGGTGGCAGAATAT